>NC_081850.1:17138793-17440686 GCF_963259705.1 Myotis daubentonii
AGCAGCTGCCTACCCAGAGAGCAGAAGGTTGAAGCCCCTGAGAAAAAGATGATCATTGAGAAATACCTGCAGTGGTAATGCCTGGGGACTTTAAAAATAGGGGTGTCTAAAATGCAAATGTAGCTCATTTGCAGGGCAGCAGGCAACATAACCAACTTCTGATGCCCCCAAACCCTCAATAAAATCTTCAAGTACAGATATGCATTTGCTAATGTTGCTTTGGCAAGAATAGACTTAATAGAAATAAACAGAAAAGTTGCAAAAAATGGGATACACTGGAGAGATTTTAAAATTCAGAGGAAAATAAGAAATCAAAGCAAAGGCAACTAAGAGAAGAAGCCATTTGGCAGTTCTTAAGGGTGGGGGTGAAGGATGGGATTTCCACCAAAATGTGCACATTGGCCAGTTGGTGATGGTGATAGCAGAGGTTGCGTTTATTGGTTTGGTTTGCTGATTGTTGATAACACTAAAGGGCATAGGCTATCTAGCCAGCTGATGGTTGGAAAATGTACATAAAACAGGATTCTTATTCTGATGACCACAGCAAGCCCACAATGACATGAGTAGATGACCAAATTGGAAATATTTAAAATAAGTATGTGCCATAAAGGAATAAAGAAAGATGGATCTCTTTTGTTGCATTGTTTTGACTGAATGTCACACAAGGTGCTGTTTGTTTGTTTGCTTGACATTTTTATACTTTTGCTTGGGGTGATCAGTAGAAAAATAGCAATATGGGAGGGAAAAATTGAACAAGAAATCCAAATGCCTAAAAGGAGATTTGCAGAAAGACTAAGAATGAGGGCTACAGAAAAGTAAGTCAGACCACTAATACATTTAAAACACTGACCTCACAATTAAATCATGTTCTTGCAGTTCTATCCATGACTAATGTTGTGTTTGCCCAGGCCTTTGCTCTGTTTTGACAAAGGAACTTAGCTGAGAGGCACACTAATGAGTCATGTGATCTTCAATGTCCAGAGCTCCATGCATTCTTCAGGAAGCAGTTCAGTCTTTCTTTCATTAATTTATACACAAATTCTAGAGCCTTCACCCTGTGCAGTTAGGAGAGAAAACAGTTGAAACCAGGGACTCGGGAAAATGCATTTCTGGGCAGAATCTAAACCTGTCCACTATCCAGTTCTGTGATGTGGGGACAAGTTGGCTAACCTATCTGGGCCTCAGTTGCTTCATCTGTAAATGAGAACCATAATAGTCTCACTTTGTAAGGATTTTTAAAGGACTAAATGATACCTATACTAATAAAAGGGTAATATGCTAATTAGGGCAGACGTTTTCCTGACAACCTTCCGGACGTCCTTCCAGACAAAGCCGCAGCGGTTGCGAGGGCCAAGGCGTGGCTGCAAAGGGCCCAGGCTCAGGCTGGCAGTGGCAGCAGCAGCGGGG
Organism: Myotis daubentonii; assembly: GCF_963259705.1. Taxonomy (NCBI): domain Eukaryota; kingdom Metazoa; phylum Chordata; class Mammalia; order Chiroptera; family Vespertilionidae; genus Myotis; species Myotis daubentonii. Next base: position 17,140,201 of record NC_081850.1, read on the forward strand.
TAATGGGGGCAGCACCTTCCCCTGATCCACCAGGTCACCTCCCGCAGAGGGAGGCCAGACTGTTACTTAGGCTGAGGGCCGAGGCAGAAGCAGTTAGGGGTGATCAGGCCAGCAGGGGAGCAAGGTAAGGGCAATCAGGCCGGCAGGCAGAGGCAGTTAGCCTAAACTGGCAGTCAGACATTCCCCAAGGAGTCCCAGATTGGAGAGGGTGCAGGCCAGGCTGAGGGACCCCCCCTCCCATGCATGAATTTTGTGCACTGTGCCTCTAATATATATATATTTAAGAACAGTGCCTGGCACGTAAAAAGCATCCTAAAAGTGTTAGCTATGACTGTTATTTTTACTAATAGTAGTGTTATATAAGGCAGTAAAATACTTGTCACATAGTTACTACTAAGTAAAAGGGAGTTCCATCCTTCTTCCCCATCACCTCCCTCCCTCATCCAATTTTAGACAAATATGGGCATCCCTTAGCCTCTTCTCTGTCTGCTCTGAGTGCACAGTGCTTGGCCCATTCCCCATCTCTACAACCATACTAGTATAGTCAGGCCAGAACTCAAATGTCATTCAAACATTGACAGAGACAGGGGGGAAAGAGTCACTTTTTTTCATTTTCGTTGATATTCTTTTAGATGTCTAAGATATGAAGAGCACATATTTAAATATAAGGACTATCTGATTGGGAAGGATTTCCATCCCTCCTATGGCAGCTTCTGGACTAAGTCTGACTCTCGGTAATTCTGAGTAGTCTACACTTCTGCTCCTGGGATGTCACCAAGGGCTCAGTCTGTTGCCAAATCTCAGAAACCTATTCAACAATGAGTAGAATTCCCCTCGCTCTGACAAGAATACCTATAGACTAAAAAAATGTAAAAGGCTGAGTGTAAAAATTGCAAATCATATGCCTAGAGCCATGATAAGTATGCAAACTGGTGATATGGAAAGTCCATATGATAAGCATTGAGGGATATACCTGTACTAAACAAGGCCCTGTTTGTTTAGTTAGTCTCTTTTCCATCTCTCACCTCCTCCTTCAAAAGTTTATTTTTGTATGTATCACATTATGAAAAGAAATGAGCTATCCTGCCAAACAGGTATTTGGCAGCTGCATGGTTGCCAGATAATATTACATCTATGTCTACATCTATATCTATATCTATAGTATCTCTATCTCTATATTTATATCTATATCTATATATCTATATCCATAGTATCTCTCTCTATCTTTATATTTATATCTATATAGATATACATGATTTCACCTTAAAGTATACTGAATATGTGTTATTGGAATATATTTGTGTGTATATTTGTTTCTGTTTATTTTGGGATAGTTGGTAGGATAGAATGTTGAAAATATTTTAATATAAACCATTAAAGACATTAACTTCTGTTGCACAACATCTCATAGCTATATGGCTGTTTCTCTCATCTTGGTTGACATTATTCAATTTAGTATGCAAGACCAAGGAGTAAGATTCGTTCACCCACATTTTGATTCAGGCACAGAGAAACTTCCTCAGTATGCTCTGATAGGAGAGTATCAAACTATCTTCCCTAATGTTTCATATGACCTACAGACCATGGTCCACGTAGCAGCCCATCTGATTTTAAAACATCAAAGATCTAAGCAACAGAAAAGGATATAAATGTGAGGCTTTGGATATAATGGGCTACTTAGGTCCTAGAGCTCTAAACCTCATGTCAGGACTGCTCTAAATCACTTTATTGTTATGGCATCAAGCAGAGAAAGAAGGAATTTCCCCTTTAAGAGTAAGAAGGAACTGATAAGGAAAGCCTGAGCGAACAGGAAATGTGTCCGCTCTCCCCAGCATGCTGTGCCTACTGCTGCCACAGGACTTGTCCCACTGCTCACCTGCCTCCCCCGTGATGCTGAGACTCCTTAAGGGCAGACCACATCCTGCCTGGCACACTGACACTAGGACCAGCACTTGCTGAATCAGTAAATATAATATCCCCCACCTTCAATTTAGGGAGACATGCTCACGTTATAGAGAAGGGAACTCTAATAAGGCACAATGCTTGCACATATGCTTGCTCTAGCCTGCCTGGATCTCAATCCCAGCTCTTTCACGTACTAGCTGCGTAACCTTGGGCAAGACACCTTACTACCTCTGTGCCCCAGTTTGCTCACTCTAAAAAAAAAGATCAGTGATTGCTTCGGCAGCACAAATACTACAAATTGGAACAATACAGAGAAGATTAGCATGGTCCCTGTGCAAGGATGACATGCAAATTCATGAAGCGCTCCATATTAAAATAAATAAATAATAAATTAATTACTAAATAAATAAAAACAAGGTCATAATAGCACTTACTTCGTAGGGCAGGTATAAGGATTAAGTGAATCAGTATATTTAAAGTGCTTAGAGCAGGGCCTGACACATATCACATACTGCAGTGTTAGCTATTGGTTAATTCTGCCTCAGTTTTCCCAACATCCATCTGAAATAGACAGTATCAGCCCACTTTACAGATATGTAGCTGAAGACCAACTAGGCTCTTAATTGGCAGATGTCTTGCTTAAATTGGTTTTACCTATTTTCAAAGCTTTTGCTCTTTGCCCTACCCCAGAGTGTCTCTCTTTTGAGCTTTACTTAATTAAATTCAATCTCTCAGGTTTCTACCAGATGTAGAAATTTGTCTGTGATGCTGCTTACAACAGAAAAAGATGAATAAGGAATGGTCTTTAGTGGGAACAAAGTTAATACTGGAAGAAGATGTGGACACAACTAATTTTAGTACAAGGAAAACTTAAGCAATGTGACAGATGTTTGAGGTTCTAGGAATGAAAGACAGAAGGAAGATTCTGGCTAAAGGTGGGAAAGGTTTTATAATAGAAGAAGTTTTCAACTAGCCAAAAAGATTTGTGGGTGGAAATGACAGGTAACAATGGAAGTAAGGAGACATCTCAGAGGAAATCCTAGCATGAGCAATCCTAGAGAGGCAAAAACTAGGCACATGCATGTCTTGTTCCGGGAGAGGGAGACTACTTAAGCTTGCTACCGTAAAGTATAACTAAGCTTGGAATGGTAGTACATGGCTACTTTGAGGAAGATTTCAAAAGTTATTGAAACGTCGCAAAGCAATTAAAACGTCGCTTTATAAGTCATGAGGAATTAGTCTATATTTATGAATAACTTTTGAGAAGAAGGGTGTGAAGATAGTCATATGACTAAAACAATATCTTAAGCTATTAGGGAAAGAGAAAGGAGATGAAATGCTAAGAAACAAGGCCAGGGAAAACAATTCAAAGTAAAAGTAATAATGTCCCGAATCGGGATGGTAACAGTGAGAAAAATAAGAGAAAATAATAGGCTAAAAGAGATTTCTAGAAATAGAATAGAGAGTTAAGAAGAGGAAGAGTAAATATAATTCCAAAATTTACAGAGCATTTCTACAGTGCTGGAAATCTATACACTATTTCATTAAATTCTCACAACAACCTTGCAAGAAAATCTAATACCATTTCTCACAAAGGGAACTAGCAGTCTGACTTTGAATATTGACTCCTGGCACTTACTGTATGACTGGAAGAATTACTTAGCCTCTCTAAGACTCTATTTCTTTATATATAATATGTAGATGGCAATATCTATCTTACGGTGGTGGTGTGATAATTAAACCAGATAATGTTTATAACTTGCCTTCAAGGAACTAGCTGCAGGGGTGGGCAAACTTTTTGACTCGAGGGCCACAGTGGGTTCTTAAACTGGACCGGAGGGCCGGAACAAAAGCATGGATGGAGTGTTTGTGTGAACTAATATAAATTCAAAGAAAACATCATTACATAAAAGGGCACGGTCTTTTTTTTTCAATAGTTTTATTCATTTCAAACTGGCCGGATCCAGCCCGCAGGCCGTAGTTTGCCCACGGCTGAACTAGCATATATTATCTTTCATTAAGTTATAGAAATATTATTAGAAAAATGTTACTATGAAAGAATGTTAAATTGCCAAAATAAAATTCAACTCCATAGCCTTATAATTTCAAAGTCTGTTCTCTAACATTTCATGTTTCACTTCTCAATGGAGAGGAGCCACTGTCACATCTTTAGAGTGTGGGATGAGAACCAAAATAATGAAAAAGAAAATGAGATCATGGGAATTCTCAAATGAGTCCCATTTAACTAGAAGATAGTTTATTTTGTTCTAAATCTGAGCTTAGGCACCATTTATCAAATAGACTCTTTATAAATCACATAACATTCCATATGTAAAAATTATAATTCAAATCCTAGATTAGAAAGTTAAGATTCACTGCCTAATATATAACATGCCAATGAAAGTTTCATGAAGCATAGAGTACTTCAGAGACATATTTTTAATTGGCAATACCCGTTGGTCAGAGTTTGCCCTGTTTTGCAAGCCCATTAGCTGTGTGAGATTATTTGAAAATATTTGACAAAATTTTTAACTTTTCATCCCAAGATGTTATCAATCCTATCTAATAAAAGAGAAACATGGTAATTAGCGTACATACACTACCCTTCCCATTGGCTAATCAGCGAGATATGCAAATTAACTGTCAGCCAAGATGGCGGCCGGCAGCCAGGCAGCTTGAAACTAACATGAGGCTTGCTTGCTTCAGTGACGGAGGACTCCAACGTTCCCTGCCTGCCTTGCCAGCCTGTGAACTTGCAGTTTGAAACATTGTTACAAATATAGAAGCTAAACAAAACCACAGAAACCTGCTTTCAGCCCGCCGGGATCTCAGAGCTGGAGTTGATACAGTGTTTCGATAATAGAACCCAAACAAACCAGATACCTGCTTTCAGCAGCAGAGGCCTCAGAGCTGGAGCCAGAGCTAAAGCTGGCCCAGAATAAAAAAAAAAAAAGAAAAAAAGGAGCAGTTGGGAGCTTCAGTCACCCACCAGCCTGAAAACAGCCCTCAGCCCCTCACCCAGGCTGGCCAGGCACCCCAGTGGGTCACCCACCCTGATCCAGGACACCCTCAGGGCAAACCAGCTGGCCCCCACCCGTGCACCAGGCCTCTATCCTATATAGTAAAAGGGTAATATGCCTCCCAGCACCGGGATCAGCGGAGCTGAGAGGCCTCCCAGCACCGGGATCAACGTGACAGGGGGCAGCGCCCAAACCCCCTGATCGCCCTGTGGCTCTGTGTGTGAGAGGGTGCGGCGCCCCAAACCCCCCCCCCACGGGCCCTGCTCTGTGTGTGATGGGGTAGAGCCATAACCTCCCCATCAGCCCTGCCCTGAATGTGACAGTGGTGGCGCCCCAACCCCCTGATCGGCCCTGCTCTGTGGGTGATAGAGGGTGGTGCCTGAACCCCTTGATCTGCCCTGCTCTGTGCATGACATGGGGGAGCTCCCCAACCCCCCTGATTGGCCCTGCTCTGTGCATGACAGGGGGCAGTACCCCAACCCCCTGATTGGCCCTGCTCTGTGCGTGACAGGGGGTGGCACCACAACCTCCCCATCAACCCTGCCTTGAGTGTGACAGGGGGCGGTGCCCCAACCCCCCAATCAGCCCTACCCTGAGCGTGACTGAGGGTGGCATCGCAACCTCCCGATCCACCCTGCTGTGTGCATGACAGGAGACGGCGCCCCAACTCCCCAATCAGCCCTGCTCTGAGCCCAACCAGGGGCTGTACCTAGGGATTGGGCCTGCCCTCTGCCACCTGGGAGCAGGCCTAAGCCAGCAGGTCATTATCTCCCGAGGGGTCCCAGACTGCGAGAGGGCACAGGCTGGGCTGAGGGAACCCCCCTCCCCCCCCTGCACAAATTTTTGTGCACCGGGCCTCTAGTATATTATAATTTGGTATTCGCTGGGTATTTCAGGACTTGGAAAGGGAATACCTGTCTTTTAATAGCTAGAATGACATCTGGAATTTTCTTTTTGCAAATGTTAAATATTCAATAAAATTAATTTTTAATTTCCTAATTTCTTAAAGGGCAAATCTTGAAACAGGATTTTCTCTCTCACAATACTGAAAATGTAGAAGTGTCAGGATCAGTGATCAAATAGCCATAATTACAGAAGGGTACAACTTCTGTTTTAAATCTAAAGTCACTTTGGGCTGAGTAATTGTTGTTTGGATAACAGAACACCAGCTAAGCATTTGGGCAACCATAGTTTTAGGCAATTCTAAAAAGGCATAATATTTGTGCTTCAGTTTATTTGGCCTCATTCCCATCCTTGTGTTCAAAGAAAGGGGAGGGGTAGCTGGTTGGGGCCTGACGGTTATTAATGGCAGGAAAGGCTCCACAGGTAGCCAGTAGCTCACTATATATTGTAGATGGCCATGGTTGTGCTTTTATTCTTCATATGAACACTGGGAATGAGGAAGATGCACATATGAATGGAGGAGGAAAATCATTATTTCCCAGGAAGCCAAACACCAAGTAAGAATAGTAGCAAAGAAAATTCCACTCCCACAAAATATCATCCAATTGATAAATCTGCCAGAGGAACAAAAAAATAAAGGAGAAAAAAAAGCCAGGAAAGTGGTTTCCTTGAGAAAAATTAAAGCTTTTCTTTATTCAAGGTGATGTCACTGACCTTCCATCAGGACCACATGTGTAGTCCATGAAATCCAGTCCCACTCTCCAGCCAGGTGACACTACAGATAGTATTCATAGGATGACTGGCCTGAGTCCAGACAGAGGTCTCCAATTTCAGAAAAGAAAGCAAACTTCCATAACCAACATATGCACTGGCTAACCAGATGTTGAGCAATGGAAGAAGCAACTTCTTTTATAAGAAAGAGAAAGCAAGGCTACGTCTAGAGTAGCAATATAGAGGGGGGAAGTCATTGAAGGAGATTTCTTAAAAGTTCAAGCTAAGATACAAAATATTTTGGAAAAAAAATTTCCATGTTTAAATCTGTACAATTCTCCTCCAATCATAAGTTACATATTTTGGTAAATAAGTACCACACCTTCCCCTATCTTTCTTCCTCCCCCCAAAAAAGAATGCATTTTTATTCTGACTCCATTTGCCTGGAATCAAATATTTATATACAGAACATAAATGAAAATGTTGGGATAGGGATTGTCATAAAAAACAACACACACAAATCATTTTACTGTGGTTTAAAATAACATAAGATAGAAAAAAATCTTTGGTTTTACTTAAATACTAGTATGTGCTCATTGCCACTGCTTTTGGCTTCTCACACATTTCCACTGTGTACCGTTATCTTTTGCTTCATGACCAGGGATTTGTCAGCAACACAAATGGCCAATCTGGAAGAGACCGGACAAAGAAGTAGGCTGTCCCACCAGGGCCAAACGGGACAAATGGAAAGGCTGTTAGGAAAAGCCTAGCAGCAAACTAAAAGGAAGAGTGGCTAGACAGGGAAGGAAGTTCAGGCGCACAGGTGTTAAGCTTTCAAGAGGTCTAGAAGTAAACAACAGTTGGCTAGCCCTGTAGGTGAACAGAGTTTACCGTCAGGCAACTCTGATGGCAGGCAGTAAGCAGAAGCTAGACAATCAGACAGCAACTGGGGATTTAGCCCCTCATGGTGGAAACCCAACCACATCAACCAAAGATAAGTAGCAAAGCCCAGCAAACCCAGAAGCAGAGCTGACTCAAGGCTGAATCCATGAGCTCTGGATCCAAAAGTCTAATGTTTCCACCACCTGGGAAAATTTTTTCGAGAGGTAAAGGTAGGAATCAGCATGTAATAAGATCAAGAGTCTCAAGGAAGTATATGAAGTAACTTATACAATATCTATAAAATAATCCCTAGGCAGAAAACAATTCCAGGAACTGTAAATGTGTGCACACGTATTTGACCAAATAAGAGAAAAAAGAAAGACTATATACCAGCTACAGCAAGATTAAACTAGAAGAGAGAAGGCCCATATTATTCCATTAGGCTCACCAACGACTGATCCCCAAGCACTAGCACAGTGGTTCTCAACCGTGGATGCACATTAGAATCACCTGGGAATCTTTTTAAAATCCTGATTTCTGGGCCTCATCCTCCGAAAATTCTGTTTCTTTGTTACTAATGTTGTGGCCTCACCCCATAACAAAGAAACAGAATTTTCGGAGGATGAAGCCCAGAAATCAGGATTTTAAAAAGATTCCCAGGTGATTCTAATGTGCAGCCAAGGTTGAGAACCACTGCACTAGCAGCAAGAAAACTTCACCTGCTGTTCTGGAATCTGGCCATCCACAGTCAGAAGAATAAATGTGGGACTCCTGAGTTCTCTTTTATTCAAACAAGTAGCGGTGGCATAGAGTGTTATGACATTAGCAGCTTTGGAAACTCTTAATATTAGAAGCTCCACCCCATATCATGTTAAATATAATAAAACACATCCATATATCACCATAAATAAAATTTACAACTTTAAAATTTGAGTGGAAGAAAATGAAAAAAAAGTTGTGTGTAATTGCATTTGACTACATAACACTGTTACATTTTATATTTCTATCTAAATATTCATTATTTTTTGTTATTAATTTTTATTCTATAGTTTATAAAACTATTTTCAACTGGATGTTTTTCCTAATTGCAAGTACTTTGTGTAGGCTCTGGTGACTTTGTTTTTTGTTAGTTTGTCTGTTTTGTTTTTTTTTCTAAGTAGCAAGTTTTTGCAATTCCCCAAAAAGTTGCTTTAATTTTACACAAGTAGAAGGATTCAATGGATAAAAAAGGACTAAGCTAAGCAACTTACAGGTACTCTTGGCCTAGACACAGTAAACCACTCAGATGCTGTAGAATTTGTTAATTGCTTAGGAAGAATTAGTTAGCATTCGAAGGTGAGTTTGGGAGTTTTTGTTTGTTTGTTTGTTTGTTTTGCACTGTTTTTTCTTAAAATCCTCACCCCAGGATATTTTTTCCATTGATTTTTAGAGTGGAAAGGAGGGGGAGGGGGAAGAGAGAGAAACTTCAATATGAGAGAGACATATCAATTGGTTGCCTCCCACATGCCCTAAATTGGGGGGATCCAACCTGCAGCAGAGATACGTGCCCTTGACCGGGAATCATACCCACAACATTTCAGACTGCAGGCCGATGCTCTAACCCAGTGGTCGGCAAACCGCGGCTCGCGAGCCACATGCGGCTCTTTGGCCCCTTGAGTGTGGCTCTTCCACAAAATACCACGTGCCGGCGTGCACGTACAGTGCGATTGAAACTTTGTGGCCCATGCGCAGGTCGGTTTTCGGCCTGGGCGCGTCTATTTTGAAAAAGTGGAGTTAGAAGTGGGGGGTGGACATATAGAGAGGATGAACGAAAGGAGGTAGACCAAACAAGTATGCAAGACGAGTGTGGATGGGAGAGTTAAAAGGAGTCGACCTCAGCGAACATACCTCAGATTGAGGACGCTTTTAGCAAAGTCCAGCTTAGGAGTACCCTAATTAAGTTAATAACAATGTACCTACCTATATAGTTTAAGCTTAAAAAATTTGGCTCTCAAAAGAAATTTCAATCGTTGTACTGTTGATATTTGGCTCTGTTGGCTAATGAGTTTGCCGACCACTGCTCTAACCCCTGAGCAAAAAGACCAGGGCCTTTTTTGCACTTTTTAAAATTGTTGACACTATTACAGGTGTCCCCCATTTCCCCAGCCCCAGGCCCCCTCGCCTGGCCTTCAGCACACTGTTGCCTGTGTGCCTGGGCTATACGTATATATTCTTTAGCTAATCCCTTCACCTTCTTTATCTAGTTCCCCACGCCCCGCCCCCCTGACATTTGTCAGTCTATTCCATATATCCATGCCTCTGGTTCTATTTTGTTTGGTAGTTTACTTTGTTTGTTAGACTCCATATATTAGTGAGATCATATGGTATTTGTCTTTCATGCACTAGCTTATGTCTCTTAGGATAATAATCTCTAGGTCCATCCATGCTATTGCAAAGGGTGAGAGTTCTTCCTTTTATACAGCCATATAGCATTCCATTGTGTAAATGTCCCACAGTTTTTTTATCCACTCATCTGCTTATGGGCACTTGAGCTGTTTTCAGGTATTGGCTATTATAAATAACTAGACGCCCAGTGCACAAAATTTGTGCAGGGGGAAGGGGTCCCTCAGCCTAGCTTGCACCCTCTCGTAATCCAGGACCCCTCAGGGGATGTACAGGGATCAGGCCTAAACCAGCAGTCAGACATCTCTCTCACAATCCAGGACCACTGCCTCCTAATTGCTCGCCTGCCTGCCTGCCTGATCACCCCTAACTACTCTGCATGCCTGCCTGATAACCCCTAACCATTCGCCTGCCTGCCTGCCTGATTGCCCCTAACCACCTTAGCCTCAGCCCCCGCTGCTGCGGCTTCGTCCAGAAGGACATCCGTAATGATGGCCAGAAGGTCATTCGGCTGTCCAGTCTAATTAGCATATTACGCTTTTATTATTATAGATGTTGCTAAGAACATAGGGGTGCATATATTCTTTCTGATTGGTGTGTCAGGATTCTTAGGGTATATTCCCCAAAGTGGGATTACTAAGTCAAATGGCAGTTCCATTTTTAGTTTTCTGAGGAAATTCCATACTGTTTTCCATAATGGCTGCACTATTCTGCATTCCCACCAACAGTGTACAAGGATTCCCTTTTCACCACATCTTCGCCAGCACTTATTGTTTATTGATTTATTTATGGTAGCCATTCTGGCAGGTGTGAGGTAATAATTCATTATTGTTTTAATTTGCATCTCTCTGATGATTAGTAGTGACCTTGAGCATTTTTTCATATGTCTCTTGGCCTTCTGTTTGTCCTCTTTAGAGAAGTGTCTATTCAGACCCCTTGCCCACATTTTAATTAAATTGTTTGTTTGTTTCTGGTATTAAATGGTATAAGCTCTTTATATATTTTGGAAATTAACACCTTATCAGATATATCATTGCCAAATATTTTCTCCCATATAGTGGGTACCTTCTTCATTTTGTCCATGGTTTCTTTTGCTGTGAGAAGCTTTTGGAGTTGAGTATTCATTAATGCAACACACAGTGAGTGCTCATTCTGTCTGAACTCTATATTTGAGATTAGATATGTAGCAGTGAGCACAATGACATAGTTTTATGGTCATGAAGTTTTCCATCTAGCCATTTAAATACCCAGAAATATATGATCCATTACTTAATTGCATTCAATGTTCCTTCTTAAGTGATTACTGTTTCTGCAGAGTTCTTACTCACCTGATGAAATAGCAGTTATTAGCTTCAACAAACAGTGGAAGTGATATTTAAAATGTGCAGAACATGAAGCCTTGGTTCTTCTTAGGAACATGGTGAAAAAAATGTGTCCATAATTTCAGTGTCCATATAATCATGCTATGAAGTACATCACCAGAGTAGGACTGAAATCCCAGTTCTGGGATTTACCTGGTGTGACTCAGGCAGAGTACCTAAACCATCCTAAACTTTCCTTTCTTCGTCTGCAAAGTAGAGAACAACTAGCATAATGTAAATGAAGGCTTAGCCTATTTGCAGAAATACTCAGTACAGAGTTGCTGCTGCTGTTGCTATTTCTACAGATGAAGTTGATTCACCTAGTTCCTAGCTGGTTTGGCTCAGTGGACAGAGCGTCAGCCTGCAGACCAAAGAGTCCCAGGTTGGATTCCGGTCAAGGGCATGTACCTCAGTAGCAGACTCCTGCCCGGCCCTGGCCCTGGTCAGGGCACATGCAGGAGGCAACCAATCGATGTGTTTCTCTCACATTGATATTTCTCTCTGTCTTTCCCTCTCTCTTCCACTCTCTCTAAAAATCAATGGAAAAATATCCTCCTATGAGGATTAAAAATAAATACAAAAGACAATTGAAAGGGTGAAAGGGTATTTGGAACTACCTAATTGAATAAAGCTCTTAATACAATTATCATGTAAACTAGTTCTCTCCTTCTGAGACCCCATGGCAATTCAAGAAGACTGATGTTATTAGCCTCAACCCTTCAAAAGTCAAGAGGTGATAATACCATTTTGTGAGTCTCTTTTAAGTAAATAAATCAAAATATCTATGCACAAAGTATTCAGTTCATTGTTATTTAAAATGCTGAGGAGTTGCAAGCAGCCCAAAAACCCAATAGGACATGTTTAAGGAAATTATGCCATACTTATGAGCTAGATACTATTAATACTTTGAAAACTCTAAATTGTAATGTGGTAGTGTTTCTGAAATGGTATCAAGAAAAAAGCATTGTACACAATTATGAATACAAGTATTTAAGAAAAGAAGAACCTATGTAATACTTTCAACAATAAAGATTTTAAAAAATAATAAAAAGTAAAAAATTTTTAACAAAAATTAAATAAAAATAAAATATATGTAAAAGATAATTTAGAAGAGTCCACATCAAAATGATACCAGATGTGTTAGAGCAGTAGTATAATATAATTTCAATTTTCTTCCTTTTTTGCCATTACTTAATATCTCTGGTACTTCTACATTTAAGGCATTAAAATTGATACTAAAAATTAGCACCTGTACATCACGGTCCTGACATTAAAGTTTCACACCTATAAGCGGACTAAGGAATCTTTTGAACATTTGAGAGGCTAAGAATGGTAATTTTCTTGCACATCACTTCAGCCATAGTTTTTGTGATTTCCTTCTTAGCATCTATGGAAGGAAGATAAGACTTTCATATTACTCAGATTTAGCTCTGTGGATTATACTAATGTCAGTGAGCAGAATGAGTTGGAAACAATCAGGTTAGCTACACAATGAACAGATGTATTCAGTCTCCAATAAGATTCTCATGCACCCTGAATCCTTATTAGCAGAAGTGCAACTGATTTGCCAGTACTCTGAAGATTAATTTTATTCTGGTTCACATTTTATTAATTATTAATTGACTGATAACAGTCATGCCAAATTTGTCAAATGAAATTCTCTCCTCAAAAGAGCAAAGGAGAGATCTCTAAGCAGCCTTTTTATAGTCTTCTGAGGACTTATTTTTCTTCAGAGTTAACTGGGGTGGAAAGGAGAGAGAGAGAAAAACATGCTCCAAGCACTTTGGACCTGAAGATACAGAGCTGAGCAGATTTGGAAACTAAATGCACTTGTTAATTCCCAAAGAGATTTTAAAGTAGACTCCTGTAAGGACTGCCAAATAAAATTAATACGTTAAAATGATAATGAGAATTTTTGAATCACAATTAAGAGCTCTAAGTCGAAAGAGAATGTTTCAATATTGCATGTATCAAGTTCAAGTGCTTATGGATGGATTCTTCCATTGTTTCTTACAGTTGTATGTTCAGATCAGGGTATGCGTGTTGTGCATATGAACCTGCAGGTAGTTGCAAAAGAAAGAGACAGAGAGACATAGACAAAGACATAAAGACAGGAAGAGAAGGGAAAGGGGAGGGGTCAGGGAAAAAGAGAGAGGGGGAGGAAGGAGGAGAGTGTTAAAAACAAACTGCAACTGAGAAAATTTAAAAATCTAATTGGCTTTATTAATACTTTTGAATCACATACCATCTAGCAACCAGAAGTCTTGCTTCAAAAGGTTGTATAAAAATGCAAGGTTTTTATAGGAAGAAGAGTGGTGCAAAGGAGCTATCAACAAAAGAAAATAGCAGATTATTTTTAGGCCAGGACTTCTTATTTTGGGGGTAAGGGAATAGCAAGTTGTTGTTTTTTTAATCATGCAGATTGCCTCTTCTTTCTAGTTGGGGGATGAAGAGAGCCCATGTAACAGATTACCTTACTTTTGCTTGACCAAATCATCCCAGACTGGTTAGTTAAAATTGTATTTCTGGGAGAGGTTGAAACTGTAATTAGATCAAGTATTAAATCTAGGTTGGTAGCAGGGGCTTTTAGCAGGAGCCATGCCATTTTTGGGCCCCAGGTTTTCTATTGAACAATAGAGAAGAGAAGGAAAAGTACAGAAGGAAGATTTAGAGAATCCATATTTAATATCCAAAAAAATAAAAGATGTTCTTATTGTATCTTTGTGTGTGTGTTTGTAAATCCATATGCAACCTTATAATGTTTTATCAACAGATTAATTCTAAATACCAGTAGTTTGCAATAAACAATGTAGACAGCAGAAAGCAATAGTGACTAATTTCTACGTTTGGTCGATGAAGGCAACAGGAAAATCCAAACATGAAAATTGTTCAGTTATAACATAATTAAGAATAGATTACTGCATATTTGCTGTCCTTTGCAAATTTAAAATCTTTAAATGTAAAAATAAATGTTAAAAAGCAATAGAGTACTTCAAACAACATGAATTCTCAGTACCTGTGAAAAAATTACCTATTCGGTCAGCCAACAAATATTTATCGTTACTACATGCCAAGTACTCTGTTGATTCCACAACATTCTGCCTTTATACACATGGTCCCTACCCATTTAGAGATTTCAGTCTGGTGGGTGAAAATACCATATATACATTAAGAAGATTGTGATGGATACTGGATGGAGGAACAGACAGAATTGCAAAATATGTAACAGGTTGTCTTCACCTGGCAGATGAGAGAAGGCTTCTCCGAGTAAGTTTGATCTGAGATATGAAGAACCAGTAGTAATTAATCAGGCAAAGAAAGAGAGGAACAATATAGGCAAAGGTCCTGTGCCTGAAGGGAACTTGGCCTTCAAGAATCCTCAGTCAATATATGGGCATAATAAGAATTCAGTTTGAGCCCTAACTGGTTTGGCTCAGTGGATAGAGTGTTGGCCTACAGACTGAAAGGTCCCAGGTTCAATCCTGGTCAAGGGCATGTATCTTGGTTACGGGGAGGGCACATCCCTAGTAGGGGGTGTGCAGGAGGCAGCTGGTCGATGTTTGTAACTATCCCTCTCCCTTCCTCTCTGTAAAAAATCAATAAAATATATTTTTTAAAAAAGAAGTGAGCTTGGGATAACAAGAGAGGTTATTAAGGACAAAAAATAAAATGTAGCTTCTCCTTTCCCATTCTGACATAAGAAAAGAGAGAACAGGATTATTTATCCAATGGCTCAGTAGTCATTTTATCTTCATCTCCTTGCCCTTCCCCAACTTTCCCCAGCCACCATCAGGTCAATTATGCGGTGTTAGAGTGAAAGAAGCTATGAGGTTAGGTGTGGAGGTGAGGGATTTGTATTGTAGAAGAGTCCCATGTCTTGAGTTTTCAGTGTAGGATGCCTTATATGTTGACCAGGAGGACATTGGTGAGAGTTCCTGTGTCTGTGCCCAAGCACTGAGGCTATGAGGGCAGAGTAGGCAGTGAGGGCTGCCCATGCGGCTTGAAGGCTGACCTTCACTACCCCATGTCCTAAAAGCTTTCTGTGCTGAAAGCTTTACTGGGGTTGTCTCATTTGATGCTGACAACTACTTTAAGTGAAAGACTATTGCTATCCCTATTTTACACATGAGAAAAGAGGATGAGGCTTTAAGAGATAATTTGATCAAAATCACATGACTTATAAATTTAGTATTTGAGATCAGATAGTCTGATTCTGTCCTTTCTGACCTAAATCCATTGTACTGTTTAAGACTGGGTTTCCCAACACCCAAGGTAGCTGGATCCAGATTCAATTTGGTTATAGAAATAAAAGTGCTCTCACACTTCAGGGGTGTGAAAAAGAATCTATACTACCTCCATTGAAGAGCTCATTCTGGAGAATGAATAGGGCAGGGGAAAGGATAACTATATGAAAATCAGTTATGTCATCATTAAAAGCACAGGGAGAGATTGGGAGCTTGGCCTAAGGTTAAGCCTAAGGTTGCTAACTACAGAGCCAGAGTGATATGGTCTGATTTTAAGATAATTAGGGAATAAAATCATGGAATATAGTGATGGGTTATTATAGGAGTGTCACAGAGAAGCTGGTATCAGAGATTACATCCATATTTCTTGTTTCACTCCAAATCTTTTTTATTTAATTATTTACTTTTAATCATTTTTTATTTTTCAATTACAGTTGACATACAATATTACATTAGTTTCAGATCTTTTGAACTAGTATATATGATCTGAAACTCAAAAGAGATACTGAGCAGAAGATACAAATGTGGAAGCCGATCACACAGTGAAAAATTTCAATTCATATTTTAAAATGGTCCTTTCCAACTATAAAAATGTACTAGAGCAATTTTTATAAAAAAATTATTGCAAAAAACCTTCTGGTGAAATAACAGGTCAAATAGTTCTAAATCTAATTTTAAGGCAAGAATATGGAAATGTCTTTTTTCACGCTAGAGATATCTATGTATTTTTCAATGCCAAGATTGAAAGTAGAACTGAATGACTCATCCCCAAAGTGGGCCAATTGTCTGCAAACTGATGGGAAAATATCAGAACAGTTATGCACCCAGGGATAGTCAGCTTCAAAAATAATTTTAACTGTATGAGTCTTATATCATTTTCTTGAAAGCCAAAAGACATGTCTTCTGATGTGTCTTTTAAGATAGGATACTTCCTGTGGTTAATAGGACTGAATTATTTACCATAACGTTAATGCCCTCCCAAAATAACTTACCTCAGCAATCAATGATATCCTCACCAATACTAAGGACAAACTGTCACCTACCTGATGTGATGTCAAGAAACTGAGACATCTCCCTGCCATATTACTTCTATTTCAGATTACCTCCCCTTCTTTCACCTTCATTTTACCAGTAGATATTTAGAAAGAAGTTTGTTACTCACTTCACTGTCTTTACATTCTCATTTTCATGTGTCAGCTTTTCCAAACAGATATCACCTAACTCAAGCACTGCTTGAGTTTAAATAAAAAAATAAATTCTGAGAGAAACACCAAGGAAATCTATATCATAATCATCTGCCACATTTCAAAATGAGAAATTTACGTAAAGGAGTACTTGGATTAAATTATTTTAGATCAAGCAGATATGTCTGTACACAACTTCAGTCCTTATCCCTTACAAAGGGTTCAGAGATACCTATTTTACTTGCGTGCTACAGAGACAAAATCATTAGTCAGAAAACCACTTATTAAAAACAAACGAACAGATAGAACCTGGCGACCGAACCTGGCTGGAGAACCTGGAGAACCTGGCTGGCTGCAGAACCTAGTGAGAGAACATGGCAAGAGAACCTGGACAGAACCTGGCTGGAGATCCTGGACAGAACCTGGCTACAGAACCTGGCTGGAGAGCCCAGAACTTGGCTGGAGATCCTGACCAGAACTTGGCTAGAGATCCTGGCTAGGCTGCTGATCAACTGAACGCTGTCTCCGTGTCATTCCTTCTTCGCCGACTCCGTCCACACCTTTGGGGACCCCTGGACCTGCTGGGGTTGGACCCCAACAATGAAGAATGATAGTGTACGTCAAAGCATTTACTTTCAATATATCTGCCTCTTTAACTGGTTTATTTATGACATAATTCAGAAATGTCCATTTACAGAGGAATAACAGTTTTATCTACAAATTTATATATTCCTCTTCTATAGATAAATGGCACCCTGAACAGTTTTTAAGTATATTAATGGAAGTGGATGGAATGCATGCTTGGAGCTATGTAGTATAACTTAATTTCCTATTCTATTATTTGGGTGAATCAAGAGCTGATACAGTTTCTAGATGTACCATTCCATAGAATAATATTTAATCAGATGAATGTGACCTTGAGAACCAAAACCAGAAAAGGGAAGTACAGAAAAGGAAAATTACTGGCTACTTTCATTCATGAAATGAGACATGGATATTCTAAATGAAACATTAGTAAATCAAATCCAACAACACAAGAGAAAACTAAAAAAAAAAAAAAAAAAAAACCACAAACAAACAAACAAAAAAAAACAATGCAAAAATAAATAAATAAATAAATAAAATAAAATAAAAATAAAAACGAACAAAAAAACACACCATCCTTGTCAATTCAGACTGCTGTAGCAAAGTACCAGACTGGGTGGCTTATAGACAACAGAAATGTATTTCTCAGAGTTCTGGAGGCTGGAAGTCCAGGTGCCAGGGTGGTCAGGTTCTGGTGAATAACTTCCTCCCTTTTACAGAAGACCACCTTGCTCTGTCCTCACCTGGTGGGAACAGTGAGCTAGTTCACTGGTTTCTTCTTCTAAGGGCACTAATCCTAATTCCAAAGTCCCCACCTGCAAATACCTTCACCTTAAGAGTTGGATTTCAATACATGAATTTGGGGGTAGAGAACACACCCAAACTTTCAGTGCCCGACTCCCACATGATAGTGCATTTCTGGGCTGACAGACATGCATCACTCATGACCCAGAACGGGAATTGCTAATCAGTCACGGCGCTCTTGCCCGCAGATACTGGGTGTTAGCCGAATGGTCCTGAGCACAGCACTATTGACAGCCACTGCTTATTAATCAGAGGTGAGATGTGTGGTGGAACTCACCATCCATCCCTGAAAACGTGGAAAGCACTGAAGATGTTTGTCCTAAATTACATTTTGCCACTTAAGAGCAGGGTATTTTTTGACAAGTTACATTGCATAACCTTTCTGAACCCACAGGTCCTTCCTGTCTCATTTGGTTGCTGTATGGAACAAATTAAGTAATATTTGTAAAAATGTTTTGTAAACACTTAAAAATATTGTATAAAGTTATTTCTTGTTATTACGTTTACCTAGAGTTGCATAGGAAATTGGAAAATAATGAAGTCAGATTTAAATAAATCCTAACAACTACTGTAGTGGCTAAACTTGAAAAGTTTAGTCAATATTCTCGGATACAATCGCTTCACTTGAAAATACATATTCACAACAGCCTAAGTGCCCATCAGCAGATGAGTGGATTAGAAAACTGTGGTACATATACACAATGGAATACTATGCTGCGGTAAAAAAAAAAAAAGGAACTCTTGCCTTTTGCAACAGCATGGATGGAACTGGAGAGCATTATGCTAAGTGAAATAAGCCAGTCAGAGAAAGATAAATACCACATGATCTCACTCATTTGTGGATTATAGAGAACAACATAGACTGATGAAAAGGGACAGACCCAAAGACTGAGAAACAGCGATCAGGCTATCAATCCCCAGAAGGAAAGTAGGGGAGGGCGGGAGTAAGGGGAAGAGATCAACCGAAGGACTTGTATACATGTATATAAGCCAAACCAATGGACATGGACAACAGGGGGATGGGAGCATGAGTTTGTGTGTGGGGGGGAGGTTGGGGGTTAATGGGGGGGGATGAGGACACATTTGTAATACCTTAACTAATAAAAAAAAAAAGAAAGAAAGAAAGAAAATACATATTCTAAAATCTGGTTCCCAGGAGATGGCAGAGGTTCTGAGAGCCCTCTGGGGGCTTGATGTGCCGAGAACACTCCTTTCATACTGTTCCTCTTTCCTATTTGCATTTCTGTGATTGACCATGTGTGCACCAAGTAAACAAATGTTTCTGCAAGTGTGTTCCCTGATTGGTGCCTGTGTGCTCAAAAGGAAGTGGTACCGAGTTAATAGGCATCTCAGCTTCTGCAACTCAGACACAGGGAGGAATCAAGGAGGAAAATCTCTGCTTTGAAGAGAGAAAGAAAGCCTGTAATCAGAGTTATCCAGGCAAAGGCATTACCTGTGGGAGGCTGCTCTATTTTGTACTCACGTAGCAACTTTTCATCCAGAAAGCTCAAATCACACGCTATTTATTAAGCCCCTTCATGTACAGGGACCACATTGATCCTCTCAGCAGGGTTAGAAGAGCACACTATGGACCCCACTATGTGACGATGAAAACGAAGGCACTGGGAAGTGAAGTGCCTCATCAAGTGCACAAAAGTAAACAAATAACAAAAATTAGGAATACAAGGATCATTATGGGAGGGATTCACTTTCTTTGGTCTCTATTACAACCCAGATACTTCCAGTAGCAGTCATGTATCTCACAGAGCATCTCTGTGGGCAAGGGGCACCTTTCATTAAAACAATCTGTTACCTAAAACACCCCTTCCCTTCCTTTTCATCCAATTGAGAAGCACATACAATTTTCAACCATGGGGGAAAGTCTGCCAGACCCTTCACAAAAATTTAAGAATTACATTATGTCTTTGAATGTGGAGGTAAACATGGGCAAATGTCCACAAAACACACTTTCATCAGATTTGCAAATAGCAATGTGCTCTCCTAGCAAAATATGCTCAAAAACCCGCTGGGTGCATTAAATCAAAACACAAACAAAGCAGGCACAGCTGTTGCTATACGTCAAACTTTTCCCACCACAAACTCTGCTTCTGCTGTTTCCCAAAACATTTCTGACGCCTTCAATCAAATTGATATAGTTATTCTCCTTTCTCAGCAAACAAGATCTATAATGCTATGCCTGCCTTTTCTTAAGTAAGAAAAGAGACCAAAATATGTCTTCCTTCCTTAAGGAAACTGATAAAAGAGGATAAATACAGCCCACTTCAGTAATTTTTATCTCCTTCAGGCAAAGGCTAAAGGTCTCAGTGCTGCAAGCTGCGTGATAATAAACTTTGGAGAAGAAAAGGGAATTCAAAGTTAGGGTTATTTCATGTCTTTATTGACTGTTGACTTAAGGAGAAATTCACGCTTTCCCTCCACTTGGACTCCCATTGTGATCAATACCCTGAATGACAAATCCCCGAACTAATTGTTCCTTGCACAGGGCATACTAGAGTTTCTCATAAACATTTAATATATCACTCTGCTTTCTTTTTTTCTATATACATAATTTATAATGTAAACAACAAAACAGCCTTATAAAATAGGACACAAAGCCTGTTGATCCACACCAAGCAATTTTTTTCTTGTGATACCTTTTCCAATTCTGCTAAAATATGTTTTGGCAAGATTTATAAAGATTTATAAACCATATAGATGCAAAATAAAATTAAACATCAATGACAACAGAGAATTCTGAGTTGCTTTGCCACTGATTTCCTGGGTGGTATTTATATGTCTCGTTCTATACATAAATGTGCCACAAAACATAAACAGTAACATATGCAATAAACATCTCAGTTCCCCAAGATAAACCAAAATTAACCCTACAAATACTAATCATACACATACACACGTGTGCAAACGTACAAACACACACACACACACACACACACACACACACACACCTGAAAAAAAAGGGTTTTTAAAAAAATCAATGAACACATCATTGCAACAAAATCTACTTATGGAGAAGTACTTTTCAAATTAGCTTTGTCTCTCAACAATAAGATGGCATGCTTGACTTTAAGAATGATGCAGCTAAAAATTAATAAAGCGAGAAAGTTTATTTTGGATTAGAAGATTCTCCTGAGTGAGCAAAACTCACAGTGAAACCATAGCCAATAGCTCTTCCTGCTCAAATTTCAAAGCTTAATCCTGTAGACAAAGCTGGGAGAAAGGCAGAAGTGGATGGGAAGACAAAACCTCCCCAATCTATTTTGGGCAATCCCGGTGGGTGGCTTGATTTCTCCACCTCGATTTATCCACACCTACTTGTTTCTACCTAGTTATGACTCAGCACCCATATATTCTCCCCATCCCCGAGCACCATGGAAGTTAAAGTTTGAGTGTTTTAAAATGTCAAAACCCAGAATAATGTGCTTCAACATGAATACTTTATTGTATACTGGCACAGCCTTTTGTCAGAAAGACAGGTACTACGTGGGTCAAGGTTGAAGATCAATAAAAATAGGTTATTATCCATCTGGAAGTAGCAGGGATCCTTAGAAATGTTGAGTACACATAAGGTAAAGCCACCCATGGGTAAATGAAAGGTGTATGACGGATAAACCAAGGTCTCCATAACCCTCTAGGATTACAAGAGTAGTGTTTGCACATAGATAAACGTGAGACCATGTCCCTACTTCAGAGAAAAATGGAAAGTACAAGACAAAATGCTTGAGCTCCCTTTTCTTTAAAAAAAAAACACACAAAAAAAACAGCTGAACATTTATCAAGTCCCATAGTCCATTTTCAGAGTACAAAGTCATTTCTGTCTGAAAGTAAACTATCCAGAAGAGTGATCTCTGTGGGTTGGCCAGGTGTGTGTGTGTGTGTGTGTGTGTGTGTGTGTGTGTGTGTGTGTGTGTGTGTGTGTGTTTCCAATGCCTCCATTAAACTTTTCAATGCTTGTTCCCTACTCTCTACATGGGATAAAGTAGAATTATTTTAATTACTATAAGATTTTGATAAAATATTTCATTGTTGAGGAGGTTGGCACAAAGACACAAAAAACAGACTTTTGAGTTGTACAGAAATTTATTTCATAGGAGATATTATGTGCTGGTATATTTTTTCCTTTGAAATTGTTTCTTCTCAACTAAATACCTGCACCCAATTATCACAATTTCCAAACCTGCATCCCCTTCTCACTCTCAGCTGTGGAACTTCCTTTCTATTTCATTGAGAGAAAGGAGGCAATCACAAAGAACAACCAGCACTCACCACCACATCCACAAACATATCCAGACCTGTACCTGCACCTGTTCCTTCTCGCTTCCTGTTTTCATATAAACTATTTCTGCATAACCTCTTTATTTGAGCACTAGATACCACTCCCTCTCTGTTAGTCAAGAATTTTGTACCAGCTACTACTATCCCTTCCCAGAGGCATAATATTCCTTCGCTACTAGAGCATTCCAATTTAGATCTACATACCTCACCCCCACACATACCATCTGATTCACAACTTGTAGGGGCATTCACCCACCTGTTTCCCATCTGTGTGCACCTAAGTCCAACTTGCACACATGAACAATGCAACAATAGTGCCAACAGTGATAGTGAGAAACCTTCCATTGTATATATATTACAATTCATTTCATCTTTCCTATATCAATGACTATTTTGGTTATTCCCAGATTTTGTTTCTTTGTCTGATTATTCTTTTGTTTGTTAAATCTGCTACTATAAACATTTAAAACACGTCTTCTGGTAAACATGCATAAGAGTTTTTCTGGAACAAATACTTAATAGTGATATTACTGGGGCCTAGATCGTGCACATCATCAATCTTACTAGATAGCACCAAATTGTTTTCCTAATTAATTGTATAGGTTTACACTCCATGAACAATTTAAATTGTTATGTTCTCACCAAAGCTTATTATTGCCAGATTTTTTTATGTTTGGCTATTTCCTGAATATCAAATGATTACGTATTATGGTTTAATTGGTATTTCTATAATGGTTAAGGACATTAAGTTTTAGTAAGTTTAGAGAAGACATGCTGTCTCTCTGTCAAATATGCCTATTCGGGTCTTTGGCTCCTTTTTTCTGTGAAATTCTTTCTTTTTCTTATTGATCTTTTAAAGAATTCCATATATTCTGGATATGAATCATTTGTTGGTTACATGTGCTATAGATGCATCCTCCCAGTTTGTGGTTGATCTTTTTCTTTTCTCTATTGTAACTATTAATGAAAAAAAGTTTAATTAATTGTACTCAAGTTTATTAAAATTTTAGTTTATGGAAATGCATTTGCATCGTGTCATAGACTAAGTAATAGCATTATGGTGAAGAGCGTAGTTTCTAGACCTGGTCTGCTTAGGGTGGGTCCTGACTCCACATCCTACCAGCTGTACAACTTCGGGTACTTAGCCTTACATGCTCCTGTTGCCCAATCAGAAAAGTAGGGATAATTTCATAAGATTATTATGACTATTAATTGTGTTAATATATTTAACTCATTTAAACTGCATGTAACATTTTAAGTACCTAATAAGAATTGGCTAATTTTATTTAAGAAATTGTTTTTTACTCTCAGGTCATAATATATTCTCTTATATATTTAAAAAGATTTAAAGTTTGGATTTCAGACTTACATCTTTAACCCACATAAATTTTATATTTCTGAAGAGTGTAAGATATGGGTCCCCCAAATATACTTCACAACCTTGTATAACATCTTTGCTCAGAGATAAGGGCTCATTTCTTTTTGATTGGTCCAATTTTAATATATATATATATAGTAGTGCCAAAGTAGGCGCTCTTGTAACATGTGATGCATTGAGCTCTTATTTAACTTACTTATCTAGGCATCCACAACTCATCCTCAATTAGACTCCCTCCCTCTTCAATGACTTCCCCTTCTCTCTTCCCCTGCAGACTCCAGCTTCTCTGATTTGACCTCAAAATGTTAAATTACATTAGAACTGAATCCTGTTCTCTCTTTTTCTTTTTCTCTAATGCCTGGAAACTGGGGCCAAATTACCTAGATTCAAATTCCTACTCTTTCATTGACGAGATATGGAATTAAGCAAGTAATTTTAACTTTTCCCTGTTTCTCCATTCCCCATTGGCAACATTGGTATAATAACATTTCTTATCTTGTAGGGTTGGTATGAGTATTAAGCAAATGATTTAATGCATGTATGTCACTTAGAACAAGACTTGGTATTTGGTAGATGCTGAATAAAAGTACAGGCACCCATGTGGGGAGGGGAAGGAGTCCCAACACAGTGGGGGGGTGGGGAAGGGTCCCACTGAGTTCCTAAGCCCTAAGGTTTATAAAGGCTACAGATCTTGGTGCCTCTGATTGGTCACTATTCCCTTAGACTGGTTACTATAGTAACTCCTGAGCTTCTCTCCCCTGCCCCTTACTTCCTTATTGTTTTTCTATTCCCTTTGGGCTTTCTTCTTCTCCTTCTGGATGTGGGGCTTCCTTCCCTTTATTTTGTAAACATAGATTTTTTTGTTGTTCCCAGCTCCCTCATTCTATGGAGATGTACCTGTTGCAACTTTTCAGCTCCCCCATTCTATGGAAATATACCCTCTGCTGCTCTGCAGCCCTGTGCTTCTTCTATGGTCCCCTTAATTTCTAAAATTTCTAAAAGTTCCTAAGATCTATCTTTTTCACCCCCCAAAATTCCTGTTTCACTATGAAACCTAGACCCAAAGCTATAAAGTGTCAAATGTGGAGTTCAAAATTATCTTTTGTTTGCCATGCTATCCCCTATTGCTTCATACATTGCTAAATGTTGAAAAAATGTTTGTTTAAAGGAGAGATGTATAAAACATTAAAGAAAAAAAATGCAAAGGAATATAAAAAAAGAAAAAAAAGCTAGAGGACCATTTTTAGTCTCCCATACCATCAAATGAACTTTAGCAGGTCAGAATTAGGTTTCAGTATTCACACCCCAATAGGATCTATAGGAAAAGTTGCTACTTCCTGCAAAGGGCCTCAGCATACAATGGTTGTGAAAAGGGCTGTAAAAATGTAAAGTTGTTCTTCACACCTTTACTTAGTGCTATTTTCTCTGTTTGTCAAGTTGCAGCCTGAACAAGACCACAAAGTTTTATATAATTCAAGTCTCCAGATGTATAAATCTGATTTGTCAGAGAAAATTAAAGGAGACTTTCAGAAAGAAATCCAAAATTCAGGATTCCATCTGTTGTGTGCTGTATATTCATATGTCAGAAATCCACATGGTACCTGGTCCCTATGGCAGGTAGGTGACTTCTCCTTGCCCTGAACCTGTTCCCACCAGGAGCACAAATAACCCAAGTAGGAGCTGCTTTGCAGTGAGTTCCAGGAAAGGGAGGTCCCTCTGAGTGCACATAAAGGGCATTGCTGCCCTGAGGGACAGAGATCTGGCCAGCTTGAAAGAGTCTGTTTATTTTGAATGATTACTTTTTTTAATAAAATAAAAATATTTAAACTTTATAAATAATAGCATGTGAAATCACTTTCCTAAACCCCTAGCTCTGGTTTTTAAGCCTAGGAGGCTACTAAACCTTCCAGGAAATAGAACTGGGTTTCTTGATCCACTCACCGCCTTAGGTGTGATTGGTTCCCCAGCTGCTGGGTAACTCAGCCCCTAGGTCCATGGCTGCTAATGGAGCCATAAATAATGAGAGACTGGTTAGTGCAAGGGAAACAAGAGGCAAAATGGGGCAGTGGGAAAGTACACGTGTTGGTACCAGAGGAGCTCTATCCAAAGTCTGCCTTTCATACCATCATGGCCTCGCTCTCCACACATGAGACTCTTCTTCCTCAGGCTGCCCTCAGGCACATAAGGGGCCGTATAAAGTGCCCTTTCCCAAACCTGGGGACAGCCCTACCAAGGGTGGAGAATGGGTGGCAAGGAGAGCTCAGCTTCCTTCTTCAGGTGAGATAACCCCAGGGCTGCCTTACACTGCAGGCGCCCCTGTGAGATCAGCTGAAATCCCATTCGGTGAGTTTGTTGCCAGAGGAATTGGGTCCTTGTGGAGTTGCTAGAAAAGAATCTCAAGGACTTATGTGTGGGAGAAGTTTAAGGGTAGCGGCAAGATTTATTGGGGCAAAAGAAATAAGATGCCCTGATTAGAGATTGGGTGGGCTCTGGAGGCAGCTGCCCGGAGGCCCTTGCTAAATCCTCCATATATTTTCTTGGTTTTTTTGTGTGGTTTTTTTTGGAACAAGCAGACCTTCTTTCAAACTATGCAATCTGTTGCCTGGGTTTTCCTGGGGATGTGCTGGGTCCTCCCTCTATCCAATCCCTTTCTTGGATCTTCTGGGGTTTCATGCCCTCATCCTATCTGATCCTTTTCCCAGACTTTCCCAGGCTTGACTCCTCCCCTTTATGGTAGCCACTTTGGCTCCTACTGAACATGCCTCAAAGTTCTGCTTCGTGGTCACCTGGCTTCTGCGCATGCCCCAACAGAAGACTTTCCTGTTTGCTGCTTTAATCCCTCCCACTGTAATCTGGGCAAATGGGCCTGTGTTTCCCGGGGGTGACTGCCTGCTCCAGGATGAACGTACATTTGACGTAAGATGCAACTGCCCCTTTATGTGTCTGTGAAGCTGCCCCTTCAACGTTAATCCAGTTTTATGTCTGATTCCATGTGCTCCCTTCCTTTGTTAATAACTAACTACCTACTGTAACACCTTCATGCCCAAATTTGCATCTTTGCTTCACTTCTTCCCCTGCTCTATCCGGCTTTCCCCATTCCCTTGCTGGTTTCTCCTGGGCGTGATACCAAAATATCATTTGCATTCCAGTCCTTATATTAGGGTCTGCTCTGGGAAACCCAGCCTAAGACAATAAACTACCTTAAAGGTTTGTGTTGGGGATTACATGATACATTATGGCACCTAGGAATCGTGCTGAGCACATAATGGGCCCTTGATAAGAAGCAATTACTATATTTTTTATATATACTCAATCTTAACCAAAAGGCCGAGAAGCGATTATCTTTTCCTTTTCTTTTCTTTCTTTCTTTTTTTTTTTTTTTCAGAAGGGAGCTAAAAGTCTCTCACCTTGGCAGTCTTTCATAAATCTAATTTGGGGCCCTCATATGGAATATACTTGACAAAGGCCATTCTTGTCCGGCCACACTAACGATTCTGATTCTTTCTGAGCAGGCCCCTTGTTGTAGGTCACGTTCTCCCAAACAACTGCATGTAATTAATTTAGATGATAAAATATTACTGGTTTTGGACCCATGTTTATCTGAATTTTGAATTCATATCTGCCACTTACTAGCTTGGCTGTTTAGTCACAAATAAATGGCTTAACCTCTCTAAGTCTTGGGTTCCTCGTCTGTAAAATGGAAAAGAAAAAAAAAAGCCCCAACAATTGTGCTGAGTTGTGAAGATTACACAGTGCTTATCAAATCAGGGACAGCTCCGTGTATTAGTTAAGAGCAAGGATGCTGGAGGAAGACCGCCTGGGCTCCAAGCTCTGCTTCTGGCTGTGGAGGGTCCTCCCCAGGAAAAAAACAAAACCAACAGGAGATGATAGATAGATAGATAGATAGATAGATAGATAGATAGATAGATAGATAGATAGATAGATGATAGATAGATAGATAGTTATAAGGAATTGACTCACACAATTATAAAACTGAAAAGTGCAGCCCACACAATAGTCTGAGTCTGAAGGCAGGAGAAGACTGATGTCCCAGTTTAAAGACAGGCAGGGGGGAATTCTTTCTTACTCAGCTGTCATTCTATTCAGGTCTTCAACGAATTGGATAAGGTCCATCCACATTGGGAAGGGCAATTTTCTTAACTCAATGTCTCATTTCGTTCAAGCTGCTATAACAAAAATACTACAGTCTGGGTAGCTTATAAACAACAGAAATTTATTTCTTACATTTTTGGAGGCTGGGAAGTACAAGATCAAGGCACTGGCAGATCAGTGTCTGGCGAGTGTCCAATTCCTGGTTCATAGATGCCCATCCTTTTGCTGTGTCCTCACATGGTGGAAGGGGCAAGGGAGTTCTTTGGGGGTCTCTTTTATAAGGGCATGAGTCCCATTCATGAAGAAGCAAATTAAAACCCACCCCATGCCCATGTTTCCTTCTGGTAATTTCACTTCCTGCAAATCTGAACAAAAATATTAGAATTCTATTTTCCTATTTATGAACGTCCTTCTTCCTGGGAGTAATATTTTTTGAAACAAGTAAGGAAACTTTTTCTTTTCAAATCAGAGGGTTACCCCTGCCTGGCACCTCTGAATAGAGCAAATAATACTTTAGATTATTGCTCCCATGCTTGCTATCCAAGACACTTCATGCAAGGGCTGCATCCTCTGCAATGAGGGAGTTCTTAAGGGATTTTAAAACAGTTTTGTGCTATTGCAGACCACTGTCAGGATCTCTGTCTTGCGAGGTCTGAAAATATCCTTATCCAATGTACACTTCTCTTTGCCATGATCTACGGATACAATGGAAAGCTTTTTAACTCACGAAATGGTGTTGTTGCAAGGATGCCAAGTAAATGGGCTTTTTATTAGAAGGGTTCTCATCAGCTAATATGGGACAATTATGGCAAATAATGTCAGAGTAAATAATGACAGGAAAAATTATAGATCATTGAATAAAATGGGAAAACGTAAGTCTATAATTGACTCATGCTCTTAAGCCTTAAAACAACTTTCAAAGACATTAGTGTCTCCATT
The DNA here is from genome assembly GCF_963259705.1 of Myotis daubentonii. Classification (NCBI taxonomy): domain Eukaryota; kingdom Metazoa; phylum Chordata; class Mammalia; order Chiroptera; family Vespertilionidae; genus Myotis; species Myotis daubentonii. Next base: position 17,168,905 of record NC_081850.1, read on the forward strand.
TTACACATGGGAAATTTGAATTCAAAATGTTTAAGTGACTTTCCAAACTCAAATGGCTACCAACTGACAGTGTTTTTTTCTTCTTCTACTTAAAAACAACAACAAAAAAAAACAACAACAAGAAGACATTCAAACTTAAAGAAAAAATATTAGTATAGTACAAAAAGCTATCTTCTTCCTGAACTATTGAGAGTTGCTGACCTGATGTCCCATCACTTATAAATTCCTTAAAACAAGGACATTTTTATTTTCATACATAACTAAACCATAACCATCAAGAACAGTGGCTCCATTAGGCAAATGGAAAGAAGCACCTGTATATAACAGACATTCAGTTAATATTTCCAAATTCCATTGAACAAAATAGAGATAAAATGTAAATATATCTATTGCTAGGTATAATGAGTGATTATCCTAAGAACAAAGAGAAAAAAATATCTCACAAAGACTTGTTCCATTGACACAGGAATATATATAAATGGAATCCTATAAAACTAATTTCCATGTAAATGTTTATTCATTAAACCACCAAATTAACTTCTAATTTTGTAACTATAAAGAGGTAGAAATGAAGGTATGGCAATAGTGATATAACATGTTGCCATTTATTTTATGGATCATTATATACATATAGTATACGGTATTCTAAATACAAGTAATCATAAATTGTGACTGTATTTGTGTCTAAAATAAATTGGTAGAAAGTAAGAACCTTAACATTCCTGGAAATTTAACAAACCCTTCCACATTTATAGTTTGACTACCCTCTTACATTTGGGGGGATTAGTAATATTTTCATTTTGAATGTATTTTATACAAATATATGAAAACATCCTATATAATAAAAGGCTAATATGCAAATCAACCAAACAGTGGAATGACCAGTCGTTATGATGTGCACTGACCACTAGGGGGCAGACGCTTAAGACAGGAGTTGCCCCCTGGTAGTCAGTGCGCTCCCACAGGGGGAGCACTGCTCAGCCAGAGGCCCTGAGCCGGGCTCATGGCTGGTGAGCACAGCGGTGGTGGCAGGAGCCTCTCCCACCTCTGCAGCAGTGCTAAGGATGTGCGACTGCCAGATGTCCAACAGGGAGCCGGCCTAAGCCGTCAGTCGGACATCCCCTGAGGGCTCCCGAACTGCGAGAGGGTGCAAGCCAGGTTGAGGGACCCCTTGAGTGCATGAATTTCGTGTCCCAGGCCTCTAGTTTTTTAATAATAAGTGAAGACTTCAGTCTATAGGAAAAGTAAATGAACCATCAAAAAAATTCCAGCCTATTATACAACTGTCAATTAAACTTTGTAATGTCTCAGAGACACAGAAACAGTGCCATAATTCCACTCTCATGACAGTTCCTACTGGGCATGAGCAAAAGCAATTTTTCAGGTACTTATAACCTCATTATTTTTTAATATTTAAATTTATATTTATTGAATTTTCTGTATCCAAGTGTCAGCTTCATTCATGTCAATACTGCTGGATACTACTTCATTGCAAACATAACATTGTTCAGGACTATATTCAACAAAATTCTCTACATTATTTGCCTGATAACTTGTGCCTTTTTAAAGCTTTTTTAAAAAAAACAAAAAACATAGATTAGTGTCTGTACATAAACATCATACATTCTGGAAATCCACAAGCCCCAAAGTACAAACGCACATGCAGTACAGAGGGTGAAGGGAAGGAGAGAGGAGTCAAGTGATGAAAGAAACAGAACTTCAGTACTCAGGACATTGCTGAGTGGGACGCTATAAGCAACTCAGCAGTGGGAAGCCAAGCTCCAACTCTAGAATCATAGATTCTCAATGGATCCTCAGAATTTACCATGTGGAGTGTCACATAGGGGGTCATTTTCAAACCCTTAAACAGGTCAGAGAATCTCTCTATATAAAACCCTAATATGCAAATAGACCAAACGGTGGAACAACCGAACAACCGGTTGCTATGACAGGCGCTGACCAACAGGGGGCGTACACGGAACATGGCAGGCATCAGCTGCAGCGGGATGTTGGAGCAGGTAAACAGGGGTGCTAGACCAAGGCGGGGCGCCAGCTGCTGTCATCAGGGCGAGCCTCTGATGGTTACTGAAAATTCTTTGCTCCCGTGCACCGCCTGGTGCTTGCACCACTGCCAGCATCGGCCCCACTTGCACCCTCTGCCAGCGCTCAGCATCGGTCCCAATTGCTTGGCGCCATCAGCTGGTGCGAGCAGTGGCTGCCAGCCTGATCACCCCTGAGGGTTTCTCCACCTCTCCCTGCTCCTGAGGAGCAATTGGGGCAGTAGCCGCCACTCGCACCCACTGCTGGCACCGGCCCCAATTGCTCCTCACTGTCAGCAGGTACCAGCGGGGCTGGTGCCGTCAGCATGTGGGAGCTGCAGCAGTGGGAGCAGGGCTGCAGGCAGACAGGGAACCAGGGGCTGTAGAGGGAGGGCTCCAGGTGGGGGCACCAGAGGATGGGCCGAGATCCGGCTCTGTGTCCACCACAGCCCACAGTTCCTTTCAAGGTGCACAAATTTGTGCACTGGGACACTAATAGAAAATAAAATGAAAAGAAAGAGAGGTGCACTGAAAATCAAAGAAAAATTCTACAAGATCAATTAATTTACTAGGAAAAAATCAACAAAATCAGGATGAAAAAAAATCTGTAAGGAATAAGATTCTAGGTCAAAATCAGAATAAATCCACACTTCCATTCTGAGAAGTGTGGATTGCACTTTAAAAGTCATATAACCTCTCTTAAATATCTATGCATGTGTGTTTTAATTTCAAAGAAGTATCATTATTTGGGGGCAAAATGGTCTAGAGCAGCATTGTCCAATGGGAACATAATTTAAGCTGCACTTATAATTTTTAATTTCTGATAGCCACAATGAAAGAAAGCAAAAGAAACCAATGAAATTAATTTTAACAATGTATTTTATTTAACCCAATATATCCAAAATAATATTATTTCAATATATAATCAACATAAATATTATTAATGAGATATTTTATATTCCTTTTTATTATTAGGATTTCAAAATCAAGTGTCTGATTTTCTCTTACAATCAGCACATATCAATTTCACAGAAGCCATATTAGCCATAGATCAAGTAGAACAAAGATAGTATAAAATTTTGCTGTCAAGCCAAACCGGTTTGGCTCAGTGGATAGAGCGTCAGCCTGCGGACTGGGGGGTCCCGGGTTTGATTCCGGTCAAGGGCATGTACCTTGGTTGCGGGCACAACCCCAGTGGGAGGTGTGCAGGAGGCAGCTGGTCTATGTTTCTCTCTCATCGATGTTTCTGACTCTCTGTCCCTCTCCCTTCCACTCTGTGGGGAATCAATAAAATATATTTTTAAAAAAATTTTGCTGTCAAGACCCTGATTTTTTTGTTTATATGAATTTTAGGTTTACAGCAAAATTGAGAAGGTGGTATAGAGATTTTTTTATTATCCTGACTTACATATGAATAGTCTTCTCTATTATCAACATCACTCAACAGAACTGTATATCTTTTACCAAGGAGAGACCTACATTGACACATTCATAACCACCCAAACCCCATAGTTTACCTCAGGGTTCACTCTTGGTGTTGTACACTCAGTTGGTTTGGACACCAGTATAATGGCATGTCCATTATTATAATACTAGGGGCCCGGTGCACAAAATTCGTGCACTGGGTATGTGTGTGTGTGGGGCGGGGGGAGTGTCCCTCAGCCCAGCCTGCCCCCTCTCACATACTGGGAGCCCTCAGGCGTTGACCCCCATCACCCTCCAATCGCAGGATCGGCCCCTTGCCCAGGCCTGACGCCTCTGGCCTAGGCGTCCTGCCCGGGCAGCGGGGACCTGCAGTGGCAGCGGCCCCGCGATCGTGGGCTTCACTTTAGGCCCAGGCAAGGGACCCCTAGCTCCTGGGACTGCCAGCTTCGACCGTGCCCAGCTCCCATCGCTGGCTCCACCCCTACTTCCTGCTATCACTGGCCAGGGCAGAAAAGGCACCTGATTCTCCGATCATGGCTGGGGGGCAGGGCAAAGGCGGCCCTGGGGCCGCCTTTGCCCTGCCCTCCAGCTCTTAGCTCCCCCCTGGGTTTCCAATCACTGTCAGTGGCAGGGGGCTTCTTCCTGCTTTCCCTTTCACCTCCCTGCATTGGGCCTACATATGCAAATTAACCGCCATCTTGTTGACAGTTAACTGCCAATCTTAGTTGGCAGTTAATTTGCATATAGCCCTGATTAGCCAATGAAAAGGGTATTGTCGTACGCCAATTACCATTTTTCTCTTTTATTAGTATAGATCATACAGATAATTTTCACTGCCCTAAAAATCTTCTGTGCTCTACATACCTTTCTCCCTCTACCCCCAAACTCCTGGCAACCACTAATCTCTTTATTGTCTCCATAGTTTTGCCTTTTCCAAAATGTCATATAGTTGGAATCATACAGTATGTAACCTTTTCAGATTGACTAATTTCACTTAATAATATGCATTGAAGTTTACCTTATGTCTTTTCATGGCTTGATAGCTCATTTATTTTTAGTACTGAGTAATATTTCATTGTCTGAATGTACCACAGTTTATTTATGCATTCGCCTACTAAAGGGCAGTTGGGTTTTTGCCAAGATGTGTCAATTATGAATAAAGTTGCCTTAAACAGCTGTGTGCAGGTTTTTGCACAAATATTGTTTTCAACTCCTTTGGGTAAATACTAAGGGGTGCAATTGTTGGATCACATGATAAGAAGTTTTGTAAGAACCTGACAAACTGCCTCCAAATATTTTGCGTTCCTACCAGCAATGGACGAGAGTTCCTATTGCTCCACATCCTCATCAGCATTTGGTGCTTCAGCGTTCTGGATTTTGGCCATTTAATAGGTTTGTAGTGGGATCTCAATGTTATTTTAATTTGCATTTCCTTAATGACATAATGATGTTGAGCCCCTTTTCATATATTTATTTGCCATCACTGCATATCTTCTTTGGCAAGATTGTGTTAAAGTCTTTGGCCCACTTTTAAACTAGGTTATTTGTTTCCTAATTGTTGAGTTATAAGAGTTTTTGGTATATTTTATATAATAGTCCTTTATCAGGTGTGTCTTTTGCAAATATCTGATCCCAATCTTTGGCTTATGTTCAAATTCTCTTTCACAGAGCAGACATTTGTAATTTTAATGAAGTCTAGCTTATCAAATATTTTTTTTTTAAGGATAATGTCTTTGGTGTTATATCTGAAAAGGCATCGCCATATCCAAGGTCATCTAGGTTTTCATCTATGTTCTCTTCTAGGAGTTTTATATTTTTGCAGCCCTGACCTTTTTTTATGGTGGTAGAATTAATTGTGACTACTATTCAAGTATGGAGATAACTTAGAAAGAAAAGATAACCAAATATTATATGTTCATTTCACCACTTTTTTTCAGAATTTAAACATCAATTTTTTCTTCATGTTCTTATCTAAACAGGATGAAAGGATTGATGGATGGATGGATGAATGAATGAATGAATGAATGAAGAAAGACTCATGTTTTATAACATGTCACATTTTCTGTTTCACAATAAACATTTTTTATGCAGCATTCTTGAGTTTTTGGTGCATTTTTTGAATCATTAAGACATCTTTCTTTTCTTTTTTCTGTGATTATAGTTGTTAACCCACATGGCCACACCCTAGTGTTTTATTTTCTTGCTGCCATTTATTGTAATCTCTTTTTTTTTCTCACTCTCTCTTTCCCTGGCCCTACTGTAATCACCCCACCAGTGGAAACATTTAACTAAATTGGATTCTCATTGTGGCAAACAATATATTTTTAATAAAGTAGTATAATAAAAATTTACTGTTATAATTAATTATTTTAGTATACACTAGATGCCAAATTGGTAAAGAAATCCTTTGGGAAAATTTCAAGATGAATCCATCTTATACCAAATGCCAATTTTTAATAAAGTGGAGTAAGAAGCTTCTGAAGAGGAGCCAATCAAATAGCAGAAATGCAGCATATAATGCAGATTTAGGCCTCTGTACAAATAGTAATATGCATCATAATAATTCACTTTTATATTTTGAAAATAGTAATTATTATTATAGGTAGATGAACCTACATGTTCTCTAGGCATGTACCTATGATCTAGGTATCATAACACTATATGACTAACATAATAAGTCTATGTCTCCTTGGAAAATCTGTAAGGTGGGCCCTAGCTGATTTGGCTCAGTAGATAGAGCGTCGGCCTACAAACTGAAGGGTCCCGGGTTAGATTCCAGTAAAAGGCACATGCCCAGGTTGTGGGCTCAATCCCCAGTAGGTGGCATGCAGGAGGCAGTCAATCAATGATTCTCTGTCATCATTGATGTTTCTATCTCTCTCTCCCTTTCCCTCCCTCTCTAAAATCAATAAATATATATATTTTAAAATAATATAACATAAAAAAAATCTATAAGATAGAGATCCTATTATATTGCAGGTATATTCCAGGGACAATAAATATGTAATTTTTAAATTTTACTTAGCAAAGACCCGACTGCAACTCAGCCCTAAGCTTTCTTTGAGACCTATGAAAACTGCTACTTAAAACTTACAGTGGTTAGCCATCATTATAGGAAATCTCAATTCACCTTTTGGAAGAGAATGAAAACCATTTGGTGGGCAGGGCTGGGAGGACTCTTAAATGAGCTATGATTGTGCAAATGGAAAGCCAGGACACATATAATTTCTGTAGGGAAAAATGTAAAATATTCACTGCCATGAATTCTATTTGGCAATGTAAATTGCCCTGCATAAAAATTGTGTTCCTGCAAACTCGATTTCTGGACTGTGTGTGAGGTAAGAAAATACTATTGCTCATTGGAACTGTGTGTGTTTTTGAGCAGCTGAATAAAATGTAAGGAGCTGCGATGGAGAAAACTATAGAAAGAACATACAAATATGGTTTTCCCCTTGAGCTACTTTTAGCTGACTCTAAAAGTATGTGATACACCATTGATGTTCTATAGGTGATGTCAGTTGGAGAGAATAATCCAAATGCATTCATATTATCTCATTCAGGCCCTTGAGCAAGACTATATCTATTTTGTTTAAGATCAACTTTCCTCTAAAGTGAATTGGTATTACTACTGTCAGCCAAGCTGGGAGAAGGAAGCTTCTGAGGACAGGAAATGGGGCATTGGATGATAGATCTTAGGCTGGGATGAGAATGGAGTATCTTCACCTCACTGAGCCTTGAAGTACTTGGTTTTCAGTCACAGAGCAATAACTCTCAAGGGCATTCTCTTTGGGGAAGGTAAACTGATCCTTGCTACCTACATGACAGCCAACTGATTTATAGACTTCAAAACTTTGTACTCATCAGGCCTTTCTTAGGAATGCTTTAGAGAGTTCCAAGAGTAGTACCAGTATATCAAATAACACAATGACATCACCGTCGCTTCCTTCTACCAGGTCTAAAATTTCAATAAAATTTGTTAAAGGTTGTAGCCTGATCTTGTTCTGTGGGTGCTCATTTTATGCTTGGAAAGAAGCAGCAAAGGGAATGGTTCTATCATAGTGTCTCTCAGGGCAGGGGCAGCAGCAGCTGTGACCAGGGGAGCTCTGTGTGGAGAGCGCATTTTCAGGCTTGGCCTCAACAGAGGCACAAGCAGCCCACCTTACTAAGAGGTCACACTTTAAATGCATTTCCTTTCATAGGGTACTCAAACTTACCTGGCAAGACTAGAACATTTCCTTATAAGTGGGCATTCCCTCACTCCTCAGTAACTATTTCACATCTTCTCTTCTCTCCTTAAATCCTTCAAAACCCTCTTCCTCCCTGCTCACTCTTCAATTATAGCTTTACCTTGTACTCCACTGATCTGATGAAAGTAATCAGATGGAAATGTCTTCAATGTTCCTCTATCAGGGATAAGGAAACATTTTTCTACCAAGGGCCATTTGAATATTTATAACATCATTCACAGGCCTTACAAAATTATCAACTCAGCCTGCTGCATTTGGTCCAACATTTAACTAACTCACCCCTAATGCCTTGGCAGGGTCAGACCAAATGATTTCGTGGGTCTTAAATGGCCCTTAGGCCAGACGTTCTGCACCCCTGCACCTGAAGGTATCTATACCCTCTGCTTTCTCTTTTCCTTCAACTGAAGACCAGTCACTATCTAGCAAATGCCATGCAAAGCTCCTATGATCTATAGATATCATGTCTAGCCCTGTCAAAGATTTCACTTTGGGAATGAACCATCAATTTATTTTTCTGTAAGGGTTGTTAACATTGGCAAATATATAGGCTCTAGGTCTGCCATTTGGAAAACAACTCACTGGGTTTTTATTCTCTATACTCATGTGAAATAGCTCTTGTCAAGATCTTGTCAATGACTTCCATGTTGCCAAATTTTATAGTCCTTTCTCTGTCTCGTTTTGCCTTCCTTCTCAGCACTATGTCAAATACTCTTGACTTATTGAAACAGTTTTTTTAAAAATTTCAGAACATTATGCTTATCTCATTTTCCCCAACTTCAATGACTTTCAATCTTCTTTCTCCTCTTCTCTAGCCAACATCTAAACTTTAGAGTATCCTAAAGATTAATCCTGTAACTACTTCTTTCACCTAGTGTTCATATTCCCCAATAACTCCTCCAGACCCATTGCTTTAAATAACATATGTATTTTAAAAACTCTCAAATTTAAATCTCCACCATTCTCTCAACCCTGAATTTCAGATTAACATCTTCAATAGTACACATAAGAATAGCTTATAAAAAAAATAGAATTTGTGCTTTGTACTGCACTACACAGGCACCAACCAAACAATTATTTTATACCTTCTCCATGTCAAGAAATAATAACTAAACCTGAATCAAATCTGAATCCTCTTTGTCACTCCACCTAATCCATCAACAAGTCATGCTGGTGCTACATCAAACAAAGCTGAACTCAAATCCTTCACCTCTCTCTCTCTCTCTCTCTCTCTCTCTCTCTCTCTCTCTCTCTCCCCACTTCTACCTCCAAAGCCAGCCAACATCTTCTCTCACATGGACTATAATAATAGTCAAAATATTTTCCCTGTTTTCACCATTGTGCCCATAATTTTACTCACCTACTAGCCATACATAATTATCTTTTTTGGAAAACAAATTAAATTATATGGTTTACCTGCTTAAAATTTGTCAATATCTACTGATCATTCTAATTGTCCTCCAATAACCTGCAAAGTCATACATGATCAGGTCCCTGTACAACTCTCAAATTCACCTTGTACCACTTCATCCTTTTCTCATTGTTTCAGCTGCATTCCCTGTGATATTGTGATTTATAATAAGAATTATACATTTGGTCTTAGTCCCTGTTTCTGGCACAAAGCTCTATAACCTTGGAACTTCATGTGATGATAATGACAAAGGGTCTTTGTTATGTTAATGAGGTGAACTCTGGCAAGCCCTTAAGTCACCTAAGGATGGGGGCTGGTCACCAGAGGAGCCAGCCTCTGACCAGAGGGTTGGAACTGCCTTCCTGCAACTCTGGCCTTTGGGGTAGGGGAGAGGGGTGGAGCTTAAAACAATTGCCAATGGCCAACGATTTAAGCTTCCATAAATGAATGCCAATGAAATGAAGCCTCCATAAAAACACGAAAGAACAGGACTCAATTCAGAGAGCTTCCAGACTGTGAACCTGTGGAGATGCTGGGAGGGTAGCATGCTTGGAGAGGGCACGGAAGGAAGCTCCTCACCCTTTTATTTTTATTTTTTTTTTTACTTTATTCTCTTTATAGAGCTGCTTCCTTTCCTATAACATGATTTTTTAAATATATTTTTAGTGTTGATAATATTACAGATACTCCCTTTACTCCCCTCCTCCTAGTCCCTACCCACACTCCCAGATCTTCACTATCCTATTGCCTGTGTTCATGGGCTATGCATTAAAGTATATAGGCTATTTGGTTTATCTCTTCTCACCCTCTCTTTATACCATGCCCTATGCATCTCTTCATCTGGCTGTTAATTTGTATCTTTTGTTATTCTTTGTAATAAACTGGTAATCTAGTGAGTAAACTGGTTTCCTAAATTCTGTAATCCATTTTAGCAAATTAATCAAACCCAAGGAGGGAACCTCTCATTATTCAGTTGGTCAGAAGCACAGATAACAATCTAGCATCTGAAGTGTGTGTGTGTGTGTCAAGGGGAGGGGAGGGCAGGGGGCAGTCCTGTGGGTTTGAACCCTTAGCCTATGGAATCTGGTGCTGTCTCTGAATAGACAGGGTCGGAATTGAGTTGAACTGAACTGTAGGCTGCTCAGCTGGTGTCACAGAATTGCTTGGTGGTGTGGGGAAGAAACCCACATGTTGGAATTGATGACCAGGACCATACTCCTCTTGTACTGGTTGATCTAACTCAGTGGTCCTTTCTCAGAATGTTGTATTTATTGTTCCTTCAATCTGGAACATTCTTCCCCTGCCCCTGATCTTCACTTAGTGGGTTCCATCTCACTATCAAGGTCTTGGCTCAAATGTCAACTCCTCAGAGAAGACTGTCCTCACTACCATCTCTAATGTTGCTCCCTTATACCAGCTTGCCAGTCAACTTCCTCAAGATCTGTTTTATTTCTTTTGAAGTATTTATTCTTATCTATATTTTTATCTATTTTGTCTGATTCCCTCAAATCCCACCTGCCATCATCTGTAAGTTTCATGAAAACAAAAACCTTGTCTCTCCTGATCACCACACAGCCCATGTGCTAGAAAAGTTTCCAGCACAAAATAGGTACTCAGTAAAAATAGTTGTTATATAAATGAGTATCTTGGGAGATTGTCAAAAGAAGGACAGAATGAATAAAGTGAATGAATCTGTTCTGAGCCCATGTGTAAGAAAACCTGGTGTTATTTCCATAAGTAAAGAAGGCATGTTTTGTGGGGGGTTTTAAAAATATTTTTATTTATTTCAGAGAGGAAGGAAGAGGGAGAGAGAGATGGAAACATCAATGATGAGAGAATCACTGATCGGCTGCCTCCTGCACACACCACACTGGGGATCAAGCCCTCGCCCCAAGCATGTGCCCTTGACCTGAATCAAACCCAAACCCTTCAGTCCCCAGACTGACTCTCTATCCAGTGAGCCAAACCAGCTAGGACAAGAAGGCACGTGTTAAGGGTATTCATCATTCCAGTATTAACTCACCATCATAACATGGATATTAAAGGAAATTGACCTAATTTTATATTCACAGACAGTCAAAGCCTGGCAACAATTGGGGCAGGGGAATATTATTAGCTCCATCGTAAAATACCATATGAGGCCCAGATAGATATAATAATTTGCCCAAGTTCACATAGCAAATGAATGGTGAAGCCGGGATTCCAAAGCCCGTGTGCTTGAGTCCAAGGTCCATCCATGTTCTTCCTTGTATTCTAGAAATATTAGACCACGGAACACACGGTGATGCATCTTCTTTTCTGAAAACATTTATTACTATTCATGAACTCAAAGAGGAGTTAAAATGTGAATACAGAAGTTGGTCCACAGGGTTAGAGGAGGAGGAAAATAAGAAACTGTGTGTATAAAAAATGCAGCTGATGGGTGTCTTTTCAAGTATATAGCGTTTCAATAGGGCCTGTTGAATCACACATATACATAATCAGTGTAATTCCAGGAGCAAGCCCGCTTGGCTCAGCAGTTTTAATATACAGATCAATTTTGTATTACCTCCTTCTGGCTTTGAGTGCTCATAGAAGGAGGTCATAAAACATTTATTGGGCCAAGGATGAAAACTGAGCAAAGAGTGAATCTTCAATCTGTGGACAGGCTCTTGAAAGAGACTTGTCAGATGAGTCTGTGATGAGCATTTTCTTTGTCCTATACCCTATAAAAATTTTGTTTCATTTTCTTTAAAGTGTTCACCTCTTTAGGGGGTGAAAATTTAGATAGATAGATGATAGATAGATAGATAGATAGATAGGACTATAATATAATAAATCACATGCTATTTATATTTTTAAAATGAAAATGCATGTGAGAACAGTTATTAGAAAACTAAACTTGGAATATTATGACAGAACTTTGACAGAAATTCTCCATTTATATTCTATGAGTAAAACAACGTTTAAGGATACAAAGGAAGTATACAGGATGCGTGTTAATTTCTACCATGAACTAGACTCCAGGCCAGGATGTATATTGTGGCACAATATCCAGATAACCAGTCAATCAATGGTATAGGGGGATTTCAAGGCCTGAATTTGAATTCTGAGAAGTGAAGCAACAACCAGAATAACTTCCATACATGTTTGTTACATTTAATTACTCTCAGGGTGGCATGGACTGCTGCAGCCCATCTCAATCCATCTTAACCATTTCTCCTAATTCAGCTAATGACAGATGAACAATGGCTCACCATAATGGAGTCAGTCATCTTGGCACACAGAAGGCCAAAAAAAAAAAAGAGAGAGAAAGAGAAAATGTGCAACACTAAGAAAGGATGGGGAAAAGGCATTTAGTAAATCTAGCTGATCTAGTTCAACCCTTGAAAACCCTGTATGCATGTAGAGCTTTATTTATGGCATAATTTGAAGTTTTCCTCCATGAAACCTCACCTGCCAGCTTCAGCTAGGAGTGATTGCCTCCTTTTTTAGTCTCCTGAGAATTTAGGTCCCCAGCATTTTTTGGAACAAACTTTGGCTACCTTATATCATTGTTTTTCTTTATTAAGACAATGCCCTGGGTAATAAGCTAAAAAAAGGGGTAGGATATATCTTATATTGTTTTTATTTGCCTAATGGCTGACTAATGTGCTACAAAGAGCAAAAACTTAGTATTAGTTCATGAAGGAGATACTTAATTTGTGTTTATATTTCTCTCTTCACAGAAAATGACAAACTTATGACAATAGTCAAAGCTGAATAACTCCTGCCATGCTGGGTAAAATAGAGTATAAATTGGAGGAAGAAAAAAACAAAGATCACCACCACCCAGGCCAAAAGCTTCTTGAGGTCAAGAACAGACTCTTCTTTATTCAGTATCCCCAGTAATTAACTCACCTAGAAAATCATGTAATTAATTGCCAACCAAGTAAACTAATTGTCACAGTTCTTTTGAAAGAAGCAGAGCTGAGTCTAAAATACAACAGGCAACATTCTCCTATACATGCGTTGTGGTCTTGGCAAAAATATCTCCTTAAGAATCACAGAACTTACAAAATCCAAATAAATTGTTGAGTTTTATTAATAGTGAGACACCATTGGTTCCTTGGTTATGACAAATGTACTACCATAATGTCAGATGTTAACAAGGGGCAATTGGGCAAGGAGTATATGAGAACTTATTATACTATCTGTTGCAACTATTCTAAAATAAAAGGCTTTTAATTATTTTTTTAAAAAGAATTACAGAATGCAGAGAGAAACTTAATCAGACAACTAGATATCTCCCAAAGTTTTCCTGAGAATCAAATTTCTTATGGGAAAGATATGACCGAAGATTTGGCTGAGAAAGAATAGCAATGGTGGTTGGTCAGATTTAGGGAAATAACACAACACTCTAAGGGACAGGCACTGAGAGGTAAGGGATGAGATTCGGCAGCCTCAGCACTGTTTTCGCAAAGTAAACCTGCACTTGAACTTAAACTAACCAATCCTCCTTCCTCCACTGCAGCCTGCTTTTGCAGGAAAGATCACTCCACTGAGATAATCCTATTCAAGAGAGCTGAGTAATAAAATTAGATCACCTGCATCACATCCTGTTAAAGAAGTATCTCTACGAAAAAGGGAAGGGCTTGTCCCGACAGCTTAAAAGGATCATGGTGATCTTAGGGATAGAGGAGAGAGTGCTGGCAAGGGTGCTAATGAAACAGATGAGTCCTACCTCAGGGAGATAGTGAAGTCAGAATCTTAGGTGTGAGAGCAATCTGAGGCAGGCAACCAGTCCTAGAGGAGTGGGAGTTATAGGCAATGATATGTGGGGCCTGTGCCCTGTGCAGAGAATGAAAGAACATGGCAGCTACAGAGGGTAAGGGTAGCCATTAGTTTCAGTGAGGAGCTGCTGAAGTAACTTCACCTTGAATTCCACAGATTGCGGGGCCTACAGGACATTTGGGTTATTCTGAGATATTTAATGAGGGCATGTTTAAAGTCTTGGAACTTTAGCATTCAAAGCAGTATTAGTTAGAAGCCACAGAATTTAGGAATAATACTAATGGACATGTTTCTCAATGTCAAGTGAAATTGGGCTCTTTCAAGTTACATACCTGGATGAAGGCTTACCAGCTACACCATGACAAACAGCACTGATGAGCAGCCTAAGGGAGTCCTGAAAGTTTTCAGGCCTAGTGGAGCCATAGCAGGATCAGGTGGCTAATTATTTCTCTTATGTCTAATTAATCACAGAAATAATTTCAGTCACAGTAACATTCTACAATAACAAGTGTTGGAGCTAGTGAGGCTAGGCTGAGGTATCCATGGATTTGACTTCAGGGACAAAGACAGTCCCGAAAGACCCAGACATGATGGAATATCCCTCCGAGTGAGACCTGGAGAAATGGCATCCTATTGTGAGAATGCTCCCTCTGCCACATAGTTAGAGGCCAAAACCTGAAATGAAGTACAGCTGACCCTTGAACAGGGTGGGGATTAAGGAGGCTGACTCCCATGCAGTGGAAAATCTTTATATGACTTTTGACTCCCCCCCAAATTAAATTGTTCCTCAGTATCTGTGCAGGATTAGTTCCAGGACTCCACACAGATACCCAAATTCAAAGATGCTCAAGCCCACATATAAAGCGGTGTAGATCAATACAGACAGTTGAGCCTCTACATCTGTAGACTCTCAACCACAGGTCAAAAACAGTACAGGCATGCATTGAAAAATATCCGTGTGTAAGCAGTCCAAACCTATGTTGTTCAAGGGTCAAGACATTATAAGTTGTTAAACCATAAACTACTTTTTAAAAAATTGCATATTTATTCTCCTAAAAAATGTCAGTTCTGCTACCCCGGGTTTCTATTTAAGACTTTTCCAAAATGCTGCTCCAGACCACAAAACAGAATCAGCCATGGGAGGATCTTTCACTGGCCTGAGGAGCAAGGAAGGGCCAACACAGCCTATTCCTAGTGTTCACCGAAAACTTTTAAATTATTTCTAGTCTGTGATTAACAAGTTGTGCCTAATTAAATTTTTAATACAGAAATATATAAAATAAAGAGTAAACATCTTTATTTTATCCTCACTCTTCAGGATGTGTCACTATTAACAATTCAGTGGTTATGTTTCCAGGCATTTTTCATGTGTATACCGTCATAAAAATTAACATAGTTTGCCTGGTCAGGTGACTCACTTGGTTGGACCATCATCCCGCACATCAAAAGACTGCAGGTTCAATTCCAGGCCAGGGGGCATACCTAGGTCGTGGGTTCAATATCCGTTCAGGGTGTGTATGGGATGGGTGGTTCTCTCTAACATGGATGTTTCTCTCTCCCCCTCTTTCCTTGCCTCTCTCCTTCCCTCTCTCTCTCTAAGATCAATAAACATTCTCAGGTAAGGGTAAATTTTTTAAAATAAAATAAACACAGTCTTACAAAGGCGAGATTATAGACTGCATGCTAATTTGCAATCTGCTTTGAACTTAAAACTTTACATACAGAATCATTCCAACTAAACGTGCCATAGATAATATTATATGTCAAGAGTGAATAAAGGGACCTCAAGGGCATTCTGTGTTCTGCCCAAGTGCACATCAGCAGTAAATAGAATCCGAGCCCAAATCTACTGATTCTTTAAGGCAAGCTGCATGGAATAGAATTGGTATATGTTTAGATGTCTAAACATCCATTGTTTAGTTCAGGGACAGGCAAACTTTTTCTGTAAATGGGCAGATAGTAGATACTTTGGGCTTTCAGAACCACATATGGCCTCGCACATATTCATCATTGCTTGTTTTTGTTTGTTTTATTTGCAATTCTTTAAAAATATAAAGACCACTCTTAACTTGGAGGTCATAAAAAAAAACCTAAGATGATGGAGATTTGGTGCAAGTTCCTATAGTTTGTTAATCCTTGATATAATTCCAACTGCACAATTTAACGGCATGGACTTTTAAAGTGCCAAAATTTGCTTCCTTGCCACTGAATGTATCTTTCCTTTGGCCAGAAAAGACATTCTTAAAATACAAATCAAGCATGGGAAAGTCTGGGGTCACCGACTCCATCCTTGTACATGCCACTCACCATGACATCCGTTAGCGGGCAGTGAGTTACAGATTTCACCCAACCCATCCAGGTCAAAAGGAAGTGGACATTTGGTTTTTCTGAAACTAACAACTTTGGGGGGAAAAATTACAAAAGAATAAATCTCTCCTATAGAAGTAACAGTTGAAGCCCATTTCAAAGTGTTTGTGTGTTGTTAGTAGCCAAGAATTTGCCATCACCAGAACTGAAGTCTTTATTTGGAGACACTAATGAGCAGGTAACCAGAAGATTGGCTGCCATTTTTTATTACAATGAGATTTATTGCTTCATGTTGTCAAGACAATGCCTCCTTGCTGCCTCCTCCTCCTTTTAGTAGGAGAAAAATAATAATTTGGCATGACATTTATCTCTATAAAGAAGTAACAGGGTATATTTTTAAAAAATAGGATATTTGAAGACAGACAAATTTGAATATCAATGTCTTTATTTATAGGTAGCTGATATTGTGCAAGTTACTTAAAAGCTCTGGGCCTCATTCACTTGATCTCTAAAAGCTTGTTTAAAGGAAGAATTGCAGTTACATAGATACTTAATATCAATTAAACAAAATAATGTTATTTTTAATTCTAATAAGGCAATAATTAAAACTTTACATAATATGGCAAAATTATCCTAAAACAGTAATTCTAGGCTCCCCTATGAAATAGTGTTTTGTTTTGATTTTACATCACAAAAAACCACTAACATAACTACTTTTATAATTCTACTAAAACTCACCAGGGAGCAGGGGCCAGATTTTAGAAAACCTGAGATTATTCTTTACAATCTGTTGTTAAGATAGACTTTTTTTTTTCTCACCTAAAACAACTGGAAATAGAGGGTACCTTATTCATCCTGTTCTATTTATAAATATACATGATTAGAAAAAGAACACAACTTCTTTTAACTATATCTAACAGGTGGGTTTTTCTCCATCAACCTGAGCAAGAACAAACAATGCTAGCACAATTTCTGTTCCCTGTTTAATAATGGATCCAGCAAAGGAAGAATACATCCTAAAAGATTAATAAGAAGCAAATATCCAGGGCAGTGAAAAGGTAAACAGCAGCGTGGCTGCTTTGCTTATCGCCTGTCAGTAAATATTCATGCCTGGCTTTGGTCTCTCTCCGGGTCCATGCTGCTGAGCTTGGCCTCTGTCTCAAATTTCTGTCAATAGCCTACAAGCTATATTCAAACAAACATTCAAATATGCATTACTCTAGCTCCTTCAGACAAACTGACACAATGGGTTTCCATTTTAGCTGAGGAGGCTTCTACAATGGTTTCCATTGGAACTTCCCAGGAAAGATAAGGGTTTCTTACAAATTTACATTATTATATCCTTACATTTGGGGGCAGCATGGTTTGAGGGAGTCAAAAACCAAATGGGAAAATCACCTAAAGAATTCCAAATTATTAAAAACAGGTCAATTGTTCAAAAGGTGTGGTGTTTTTAACCGGTATCTCTCAATCCTATCAGATTCATTAAAACTCCCCCGTTGTTGAGCATTTTCCAAAAGTAAAACAATAAAAAGATGAGCTTTAATTAGACATGATATTTCGAAAACACTTGAGTCTCACACTCCAGAGCTCTCCTGTTTCTAATCCTGTTTCTCTGGTTTCTCAGAGCAGCCTCACCAAATAACAGCTCTTCTCCCTGACACACATACACCCATTTCAGTGGCTCCCTCAGTACCTACCAGTTCTTAGCAAGATGCCCCTGAAGTCATGATCTGGGCACAACCTATTTTTCAGACTCCATTCTGCCTCTGCCTGTACTCACTATTGTGCGTGCCATTCCCCAGGAATACTGTACACATTCATGCCTCTGTTCCCTTGGCTAAGCAGCAAGAACAAAATTAGTGGCATTTCAAGTGACAATTGTGTTTGGCAGGTATTCTCTTCTGAGGTATTCAACTTTCATAATTTTTGCATATAGGCTCCCTGAAAAATATTAGTGCTAATATTCCCTTTTTTCCAACTATCAGCACCAACTTGCATAACTGAACTCTTTAAAATAATGCACTGGATATCTAAATTTACTTAGTACTATATAACAAAGAACTTGCCTTTTCTCTATCCCTTCACCACTCACCTGTGCCACTAAATGGAGTGATACTTGAAGCAAAGGCCATCCTATCCCACAACAGGTAGGCTTGTGGGATACCTTCTACACACTGGAATTTTATTAATGTGATGATAAGAAATTTTGTGCTACATTCATAAAAAAAAGCTTAGACTCCAGTTGTGATTGAAAATCATCTACCTTGCTGATTATTCAGGGTAATGACAGAAATTACATGTAACCTTAAGGTAAAATGTCAGCATAATGAGGCTTTGTTTAGCAAACCCCACCCAATGTCTGATCCTCTCACATGAGCTGCACACTTACTTTTCAAGAATTTTCAGTCTGTACTTATTTTTTTTTTTTTTGCGACTGTCTGAAATTTCTATAACCTTGCTCCAGATGCAGCAGGGCAAGGCCTCAAACCGTTCCAGAATGTCCTAGCAAGCACTGTAGGAATGCACAGGGCCACCCCAGGCCCAAGCACGCTGGAGGCTTGCCGCTGTACTTTGTATTTTGTTATTTTATTAATATTTCTTTCCCCCAGTAGAATGTAGTCTCCATGGGGACAACAATCATATGTGTTTTGCTCAGCATTGTATTCCCAGCACCTAGCACATGCCTGGTACTGAGTTAGCGTTCATTCTATAAGTATTTGTTGAATAAGTGAACAGCATATATACATTGAGAATATGCTTAAACGATATGTTATCTAAGTGAATCCAGAGCACTAGCCTAAAAAATAAAACAGAAGGGGATCTCAGGCTTAAAGGGGCCATATTCATAATATCAACTTTTTGTTTACAGGTCAATTTTTAAATAAAAAAAATGCGTATGTTTAAATCTCTATCTGTATCTCCTTCAATTTTAGGAAGCTTGAAATGAAATTTGGAGTTTTAACTATTCCCTGGGCCTAAGATCTTAAATCATAGTGGAGTACATGAAACATTACTCTTCAAATTGAGAGCAAGAGAAATACACAAATACACTTTAGGTTTAAGAATTTCTATTTTCTTCTGTCAAGCCACTTCAATTCCTCTTTGGAATTAGGCATCGTTCATATTAAAACTGATACATAGATTTGTAGAAATTTGGTTGGGGCAGGGAGAATATTTTCTAACAACCAAATTAGAAGTTCTCTAAAAGCGGAAATTGTCTTAATTTGAAAAATTAAAGGCTTGGGGTGGAAAATGGGTCCTGCCAGTTAGGGTGACAACAGAGTTCAGGTCTTCCAAAAAAAAGAGCAACAGTACTCTGCATAAGATAAGCAGACTCATTTGTTATTGTCAAAGAGGAAGAAGAGAAAATGAGAGAATAAGAAACAGAGCAGGGATAAGCAAAGAGGAGTCAAAGGCCGGAAAAAAATTGGACTAAATACCAAGAAGGATCAATGAAACGCTCCCCATGTGGCATGGTCAAAGTATTATTTTAAGAATAACTATGACTTTTTGCCCTGGAAAGTGTGGCTTAATTGGTTGTGCTCTGTTCTTGTCCTGTGTACCAAAAATGTTGTTGGTTCAATTCCTGGTCAGGCCACATGCTCAGGTTGTGGGCTCATTCCCCAGTAGGGGGCATTTAGGAGGCAGCCTATCGATATTTTGGTCTCACATCAATGTTTCTCTCTCTCTTTCTTTCTCTCTTCCTCTCTCTCAAAAAAAAAATTTTAATAAAAATTTAAATTAAAAAGAATAACTATGACTTTTTTCCATCTCTGATATGATGGAGTGTCATGCATCAAATTAACCCTCTCTGAGGTCAACAATAAACACTGATTTGTTTTGAATACATAAGTAAGTTAATAAATATATATTTGAAGGCATTATAAATCATCTAAAAAAGACAGAACTTGAAAGATCAATAGCTCACAGAAAGTAAGCTCCCTGAGCTGAGACTCAAATTTGCCTCTGCTTTTTTTTTCTGGGGCATTTCTCAATTTGGGCGCAGGGAAGAGAGGCAGAAAGCAGTTAGAGCAGGAGGTAGTTCCAACAGGTTGAGGAGGCAGTCACCTTGGGAGATGCACAGATTTTCAGGGCCAAGATCACAAAGAGGAAGGAACTGCACAGAAGTGAGTTAGAAAGTCTATGTACAATTTCCCCACGGGCATTGGCTGACACCTAAGCTCCATATGCAAGACACCAAGAAGAAAAGTGAAAAGTAAGGCCTGGAGGCTAAAACACTGAGCAAAGATATCTGAAGTTTTGTGGTGCTAGAGAAACAAGGTTGGGGTCATGGCCACCCAAGGGGAAGGTTCTGGTAAACAACCCAGATTTTCAGATAAAGCCGCTCAAAGACTACCCCATCAAAAATGGACAAACTACCCCAAGGAAGGCAGAAATACTTGACTCTAGTAAGGTGATCAGTCCTTCCTTTACTTGCCTGTGAGAAGAAAAAAAAAACTGAATCCTTTCTGGAGAAAGATATCATCATAAATACTCATACACAATCAGAAGATATGCCATAATTGAAGACCACATGATCAAAAAACAAAAGTCATAAAATGGAAACAACACCACTGGTAAAACAAATATTAGAGATATTACACAGGAATTTAGAACAACTATGATTGCCTAGCCAGATTGGCTCTCAGTGTATAGAGCCACAGCCTGCGGACTGAAGGATCCCAGGTTTGGTTCTAGTCAAGGGCACAGGCCTGGATTTTGGGCTTGAATCCCCAGTAGGGGGCTTGCAGGAGGCAGTAAATCAATGATACTTTCTCATCATTGATGTTCATCTCTCTCTCTCTCTCTCTCTCTCTCTCTCTCTCTCTCTCTCTCCCTTCTTCTCTGAAATCAAGAAAAAGATCTTTTTTAATAAAAATTAAAAACAAAATAAAATAAAACAACTATAATCATACCTGAAACCTATATAATTTTATTAACTAATTAACTAATTAACCCAAATAAATTCAATAAAAAAGAAAATTCTTTGAGGCACTTAAAATGTCAAGAAAATGGAAGTAAAGATGTAAAATTTCACCAGAGAATGAGAATTGTTTTTTTACAAATCAAATAAAAGTTCTAAAACTGAAATTAAGAATTTAATAGATGAGATGATTTAACTTGGGTGGTGGGAACACAATGCAATATACAGATGATGCATCATAGAAATGTACACTTGAAACCTATATGATCTTATTAACCAATGTCACCCCAATAAATTTAAAAATTTAATAGATGGATTTAATTAGGAAATCTAAATAAAGTATGGACTTCAGTTAATACTGCATTAATATTGGTTCAGGAGCCTTAACCAACATTCCATACTAATTCAAGTTGTTAATAAAAGAGGAACCTGGGGCCCTAACCAGTTTGGCTCAGTGGATAGAGTATCGGCCTGCGGGCTGAAAGGTCGCAGGTTTGATTCCGGTCAAGGGCATGTACCTTGGTTGCAGGCACATTCCCAGTAGGAAGTGTGCAGGAGGCAGCTGATTGATGTTTCTCTCTCATCGATGTTTCTAGCTCTCTATCCCTCTCTTCCTCTCTGTAAAAAAATCAATAAAAATATATATATATTTAAAAAAAAGAGGAACCTGGGTACAGGTAATACAAAAATTATCTGTATTAATTTCGTAATTTTTATGTCAATCTAAAAGTGTTTTAAAGTTTAAAAAATTTAAAAAGCAGCCACAGAGGGAAATAAAATGAAACAAAACATAAAATTCTCCTCAAAAAAATAATAAGATCCATAGCTAACTTTTTATCAGAAACAATGAGAGGGGAAAAAATGTTTGTAAACAACTTGAAACTAGCTTTTTAAAAAAACTGGCAGTCTAGAATTCAGAACCTAGTAATCATATCCTTCATAAACAAAGGCAAAATAAAGACATTTTTAGACATTTAGATTATGCATTGCCAGGATACATACACTGGAAACAAAAATGCTAAAGGAACAGTTTTTAGGCAGAAGGAAAATGATCCTCGATGAATCCGGATAATGCACAAAGGTACAGTGATGTCAAAAAGATGCAGAGTGGTAAAGAAATGTTTAAGGAAAAGAATAATTTTGGAAGCAATGCACCCATAGATATTAAGATAGCTTATGTACTGACAATAATTAAAACATTGTGGTATTGGCACAAGGTTAAAAGAAAAAGACCCACTACAACAGAAAAGAGATTCCAGAATCACATTTAAAATATTACTTGCTTTTCCACATATATGCCAGTGCAATGCTATGGGGAAAAGACTGGCATTTGCAATAACAGATGCTGGAACAACTGGAATAAGAAGAATAATAAAACAATAAAGCACCTAAAAGAAAAGAAAAAGGAGTATATTCATAGCCTTGGGTTAAACAAAGATTTGCCAAGGAGAAAAAGAATACTAATGATAGAGAAAAATATTGATAAATTGGATTTCATTAAAAGTAAAGCATTTGAATATTGACACCTGAATACTTCAATACTAAAGATAGATAGATAGATAGATAGATAGATAGATAGATAGATAGATGATAGATAGATAGATAGATAGATAGATAGATAGATAGATAGATAGATGATAGATAGATAGATAGATGATAGATAGATAGATATAGATAGATATAGATAGATAAAAGTAAAGCACTCTAGCCTTGGCCAGGTGGCTCAGTTGGTTGAGAGTCCTCCCATACACCAAGAGGATCCAGGTTTGATTCCCTGTCAAGACACATACCCAAGGTTACAGGTTTGATCTCCAGTAGGGGCACAATGGAGGCAACCAATCAATGTTTTTGTCTTACATTGATATTTTTTTCTCTTCCCTCTCTCCTTCCCTCTCTCTAAAGTCAATAAACATATCCTTGGGTAAGGATTAACAACCAAAAAAAAGCATTCTATTATTTCTTTTTTAAAAAAATATATTTTATTGATTTTTTACAGAGAGGAAGGGAGAGAGAGATAGAGAGTTAGAAACATCGATGGGAGAGAAACATCGATCAGCCGCCTCCTGCACATCTCCTACTGGGGATGTGCCCGCAACCCAGGTACATGCCCTTGACCGGAATCGAACCTGGGACCTTTCAGTCCGCAGGCCGACGCTCTATCCACTGAGCCAAACCGGTTTCGGCAGCATTCTATTATTTGAACCCACCATCATGAGAATTAAAGTGGAAGACTTACATAGAATAAAAATATATGCAATACAAATACCAATAAAAGACTAGTGCTAAGGAAATATATATGGAAAGAGAGAGAGAGAGAAAGAGAGAGAGAGAGAGAGAGAGA
Organism: Myotis daubentonii; assembly: GCF_963259705.1. Classification (NCBI taxonomy): domain Eukaryota; kingdom Metazoa; phylum Chordata; class Mammalia; order Chiroptera; family Vespertilionidae; genus Myotis; species Myotis daubentonii. The sequence goes on from NC_081850.1 coordinate 17,192,351, forward strand.
GAGAGAGAGAGAGAGAGAGAATGCCTGCAAATCAATAAGAAAAAAAAAACTTGTAGAAATAAAGGAAAAAGATGAACAGGTACTTCATCAACACAGATATAAACATGGCCAATAAGCATATAAAAAGGCACTCTGCATCCTTGAATAAGCAGGATAATATAAATGAAAACCACTATGAAGTACCATTAAATCCACCAGAATAGCTAAATTAAAAAAAAAAAAAAAGATAATGGCCTCACCAAATGTTGACAATGATGTGGAGAATAGGTTTTATCATGCTACTGGAAGTGTGACTTGACACAAACCTTCTGGAAAACTGTCAGCATCTATTAAAGTGAGCATGCATGTTATGTTCAATTATAACTAAGTAATTATAATCAAGTAATTACACCCAAAGTATAGGAGCAGTAGAAATCAGTTCATATATGTGCAGCAAGAATGCTCATAGTACCTTTATTTCTAATAGCTGAAACTAGAAAAAACCCAATAGTATCTGGGCAAGTGAGCCCCACCTAACAGTGCCTCAGTGACCCCTATGCCTTGGAGTGCCTACTTAATATTTAGGTATCTTCCCAGTGGGTAGGACCAGCTAAAGCTGGCATTGCCATCCATGGGGGGTGCCTGAGCACAGGCACCTGTTTTGGTCACGGTTTCCCACTTTATGGATATTTCCTAATCTTCTACCCCACTCATGAGGTTGACCATATTACTCAAGGAGGTCCAGGACTCCATGGCTGGCATTTCTTTTCTTTGTTAATTTATAGTATCACATGAGAATGAGGCACCAGAATGGTGCCAATACACTGATTTTGAGTGACACATGATAGACACCAATAGTCCACTGCCAAACAACCCTTGAACTTGAGCTACCTCTGCAGGCCATGCCTTAGCTCTTACCTTAGTGCACTTCACCTCTGTTGTACCAGGTAATGGTGTGGCTGGCAGCATCATCTCGCCATGGACATCCAGTGCAATCTCCCAACCTCTCTACAGACTACACATCACATATCAACCAGCCCTCCAGGGTAGGCCATGCCTATGTCCTCCACAGACTATCCAGACTGATGCTCTGTAGAGCTAATGGGTCCTATTGATCTGTCTTTCTTGCTTCCAACAGATGGGTCAACACAATGCTTCCCTGAATTTGTCTTAAATTGTGCTGAAGAAAACAAGGACATTCCTTGTGTGAGCAGGACCACACTCTTTGCCCTACCGATGGGCCCCTTACCTACCTATTGTCCCCAATAGTGAGAGGATGTAGAAGGAAGGGGTTATAACCAACATTGAAAAATATCACATTCCAGGACTGTAGTAACTATGGTCAAAAGAGTTCAAGAGAAGACATAGTTATAAGATGTGTTGTTCTATGTTTATCTTATAAAATTTTGAATGATAAATTTAGCATGGCTAGAAAATGAAGTATTGTTAACAATTTCCTGTATACTATGGATACAACATGCAGTGGTCATCATAATCAATGAAGGAAATTAACAATTTTGAGAGAGTCATTGGACACCAATGTTCATAGGTGGCACAATAGCTGATGTGGTATGATAGGGAATGTGAAGTTGCCAGCATTTAATAAAAGATATTAGGGAAATGCAAAGGCAAGAAGATTTATATTGCTTCAATACCAACAGGCTCTGAAGAGCCATGGCATTGGCTCTTAATAATAACAGTGCTACTATCTTGTCCTTATAGTGAGAACAAGAAAAATAGCCAGAAATAGGACACTTGACAATAAAGAACATGAAGACATGGTTCCTGGACCTGAACAGAAAGGTACCTGCACATTATGAAAATCTTCATGTCTACTGATTGGACAATAAACAAACATGTAAGTACCTCTTCTCTATTTATTCTAAATTTTTATTGATAAAACACCATATTCATATGGGCCCATAAGTTTTGTAATTCATTTTTAATCAAATCATTTATGCAAGCAGGGACCTTGCAAAAAAAAACAAAAAACAAAAAACACAACCAAACAAACAAAAAAACACCTTTGTCTAGGACTCTTTATACCTCAGGGGTGGCCCTGCAAATCAAAAATCCTTCAACAGCAAAATTAAAAAATAGCGTGGAGTACAGTTACACAATGACTACTAAACACTAGTGAGAGTGAATGCGCTAAAACTGCATGCAATGACATGGATGAATCGCATGGATCTAAGAGGTAATACATAAAAGAATACAGACTGTATGAAATGTGGATGTTTCCAAAGTAGGCAAAGCTGATCTATGATGGTAGATGTGTTAGGATAGCAGTTATCCCCGGGTAGGGATGTGTGTGTGTGGTAGAGTAGTTATAACCAGAGGAGGGTTTGAAACTGAACAAATTCTTGCAAGCAAACTCAAAGTTGACTGTACTTATATTCTTTGTTCCAATCCTTTTCTCCACCCTTAAGAATATATAAAGCCATTTCATTGTCATATAAAAATATTCTAGAACATCCCCTTATTTTACTTTTGTCTCTAGAGAATTCATGTAAAAGTAACTCGCAAAAATATTTTTTCAATGTTTTCAAGCAAAAATAGTTTTCAATGTGGGACAGACACCCGTCAGTTCTTCTAGAGCTAGTTTGTTAAAAGACACATTGCAAAAAATGTAGAGATCAACTTTCAGTAATCTCTCCTGCTACATTATGTTAAGATTACATGTTTGAATCTTTAAATCAAGCATGTCAAACTCACAGTCCAAGGGCCGCATGCCTCACTTATTTGGCCCATATTAGCCTTTGAGTTTGACATGCTTGCTCTAAATGAATTGACTCTCCAGTGATGTCCTCTGATTTGATAGTTTCCCTTGTTAAAAAGTACTAAGCATTCTGCCTTTCTACACTGCCCTCCTCTATATTTCTCTCTTCATGACAAGTGTATTGCAAAGTAAAGAAATTGGGAGGGTGGAACAGAAAGTGGGGATGGAAAGGAGGAAACACCCTAATGGTCCAGTTACTTCCTGAGCTCATTTTTTACATCAGACTAATTACAATATATAAGCATGGCTACTGGTATAACATTATGGATACTTTAATTATGCATTTGTTTATTTTTACTTAATAATTTTTGAAACAAAAACACATGTCGCAGTGTTCACAGCTGCTAAAGTTAAGCATGTAAGGCTTCTACAACAACAACCTAATTTTCTATTACTTACCAGTCTGGTCAAAGTTGCCCTAGAGGCTAAATTTGTTCCTTCTTGGTCTTAGACTCAGAGCAAATCTTTGCAAAATTAAAGCCAAACAAAGTCCTAAGTACAAATCTCTTGCTTGGAAAGCAATTGATGACATTAGAAAGGCACGGAAACCTAAAAATCAATTGGACTTTAAGAGACAAAAACTTTCCAGTTCAGTAGGCTCAGGAATAGACTTAGGAATTTATAGGGGGGAAATGTTTTAGAAAGAGTACACTTAAAGCCCATCTTTTTAAAAAATGCAACTTGAAGTTCCCAGCGCCTATCTATAGTTTAGCCGGAGCTCCCAAACTTGTCCTCTTCTTTGATATTCATGAACATAAGACACAACAGAGTCACAGGATGCCTCAGACCCGCATTGCCTCAGCAGCACTGCGCTCTAGGCCAGGCTCAACCACTTCGGTTGGAAAGGCAACTTCATTGGGGACTGTTGAATTGTCAGTATCCCTCAGCCAAAATCAATCAGATTTGTTTTATTGTTTCTTAAAAGGAAACATTCCTGCCTCAGCCATTTCATTTTTTGTCCCAGTTTACAACGAAAACAGGAAGTCAGAGGTGGGGCTGTTACTGTGCTCAACATGAACAAAACCGATTGGGGCTGCAGGGACCTGTGGTCCAAGAGAAGCAGAGGAAACGTTCCTTTTGATGCTTTTGCTCTAAAGTGGATCCAAATCTCAAGACCGTTGTTACCTGCAAGCTTGAGATCACAATCAGATTGCTTCTCTGGGACTCAGTCTACCCATCTGTAAAGTGAGAGGAATTATAATGAACTCAACAGAGATTGGAACTTGATTGGGATAATGCACATAAAAAAGCTAGCACATTATCAACCACACAGTGGGGACTGGGTATTATCAAAATATGATTTGATGATAAGCCCATATATATTTGTGTGCACATTTAATTAAACCTCTTAATCAGATTTTTAATCAGCTTAAAGCTACAGTTCTGCATTTATCTCTATCAATGGCAGTTCGATTAGCTTTTCCAATCTAGACCACTTCTTTCTACTTATTTTCCTTCCAATTAACTTCAATTTGAACACTGAACATCTCATTAATATCACCATCATTAGATAGATCTGTAATAATAAGGTAAAGAAACTCCATCCAGCTAAGCTTCCCACTAAAACTTAATTAGAGGGGATACTGCAGATGCTTCAAACTGGTGAATTATATGTTTTAAATTTTCTTTCAGAACATGGTGGTAATGTACAGCAGGATTCTGCAAACTTATGTGAAGGCCTCATAGAAAATATTACTGCTTTGTGGTAATACTGTCCCTACTGCCCCATCACAACTATTCATCTCTGCCATTGTAGATGCAATATAGCCATGGGCAATATGTTACTAAATGGGTTGTTTTTCCACAGTAAGACTCGATCCACAAAAATAAGTATTGGACGGGATTTGTCTCATAGACCAACCCCTGTCCAACCCTCCTACAGATGACAAAGAAAACAGCTAGGTTTTCCTCATTTCCTCATTTCCCAGGCATTTTGGAGAGAATCATCAAAAGGGCGTGGGTGATCACCAGGTGGGGCACAGAGAGCATTAAGGCGGAGCCTACCTCTGACCTGGAGCTTTGAAAGGTGGACTGGAGGCAACCGGAAGGTGAAGCTTTGCTTTGAGCGGGCCCACTGAGAAGAGGGTGGCCTGCCATACCCACCACGACAGGAGATGGGTGCGTCTCCACCGGAGGCTCTACAGCCTGAAGTGACAGATGGGACTATACTCCGGTGGTTACTGGTAGGTGTCCCAGAAAAACGCAAGCCTCAGCCCTAGCAAGGAGCCTGAGAGAGCAAAAAAAAAAAAAACAAACATCCATTATACCTGTTATCTCACATTTGCTCCCCAGAGCTCCTTTCTACCCTTCTCCTCCCTGCTCTTGGCTGCACTGTCACTGACCCCTAATGGACCATGTCTCTCAGGCTGCCTCCTCTGGCTTCTGGTTGGTTCTGGACAAAGGGAAGCATGCGCAGGAGATGAGAGGGCGGGAGGACGTAATTACGGCATTGCTTTCCCACCCCCGGCCTGCAGTTCTGGCAGTGGTTGCATTCTTCTACAAGTAACTTCCCAGGTGACTCTCCACTCATACCTCCCCTGTCCCTTCAAACGCCACTGGGTGACTCCACAGCCCTGGTTGGTTTCCCATCCCACAGTACTTTGTATATAGTCCCTTAAAATTTTCAAGTGGATTCTGTTGCTGCCATGGCCCTGACTATTCTATCCTCTCTGGAAAAGAAACAACATTCCAAGCCTCAAATTATTCTAAAATTAATTTTTGAATACAGTGTTCAACAAGAAAAATGATGAGACATATAAGACAAATGAGCCAAACCAGGAGGAACAACAGAAAACAGAAAGGGACACACTGGGAATCCAGGTTTTAGAATTATCAAGTTCAGACAATGAAACAACCATTCTCACTATATTCGTGGCGACTTAGGTTCAGAAATGCAGAAAGGCATGATGAGCAAAGAAATGGTACATATGTGGCGGATTTAAATACTAGTAAACATCAATTACAGAAAATAAAATTAACAGTCTTGTGGGGTTTAATATATAGAAAGAGAATTAGAACAATATAACCTATATATATAAAAGCCTAAGTACAGTCTGACCATTCAACAGTCCAACTGGTAGCTATGACACACAATGACCACCAGGGGGCAGACACTCCAACCAGTAGCTGTAATGTGCACTGACCACCAGGGGCAGACGCTCAAGGCAGGAGCTGCCAAGCTGTAGTGACTTGGCAGCTGTGGTTCTTGGGTGACACACCCAGAACCAGAGAAGAGGAAGCCCAATTTCAGGGTGCATCACCTGAGAACCATCCTATTGCAATCCAAGACCCCTCAGGGATTGTCAGGGAGCTGGTTTCAGCCAAATCCCCGCAGGACAGGACAAAGGAATCCGTGCACTGGGCCTCTAGTAGCATATAAATTGGGAGGGGATAATTGAATAAAAAGTGTTCTACAATCCTTGTATTTAAAAAAAAACACAATTCAAGATAAATTGTAGGTACATTTTATCTCTAGGGTATACCTATGAATAGCTATGTTAAAAATGTATAATTCCCAAACTCTTAAATATGTGTGTGTGCCTATATTTATTGTGGATATATATGCATTTATGTTTATACTAGAGGCCGGGTGCATGGATTCGTACAATTATTTTTTGTTTGTTTGTTTATTAATCCTCACCCAAGGATATTTTCCATTGAATTTTTAGGGAGAGTGGGAGAGAGAGGGAAAGATGGAGAGAAACATCAATATGAGAGAAATACATCAATTGGTTGCCTCCTGCACGAGCCCTGACCAGGGACCAGGCTAGGGAAGAGCCTGCAACCAAGTACATGCCCTTGACCGGAATCAAACCCGGGACGCTGGTCCACAGACCGATGCTTTAACCACTGAGCTAAACCAGCTAGGGTGGTAAAACAATTATTAATCATATAAAATTTAAAAATTAAACCCAAATATTTCAGTAATCCCATTAAATGTAAATTAACTACATGGTTAAGTTAAAAAGCAATGATTAATTTAAAAAAATAATAACTAGCTATAAGACCTTTGAAATTAAAGTTTACAGAAAGCTGAAAAGTAAAATGATTTTTAAAAAAGAAAAAACAAAGCCCCCCCAAAGCTATTATTGTGACTGATGTAATATTAAATAGAACAAATTTTAAGGCAGAGGGAATTATTGGAGAAGTGATCTGCATGAGGAAAAAATGTAAATTTACCAGAAATATGTGTTAACAAACACTGATACCTAGCAATCCCACACCTATGAAGGCATCCAGACCCGTGGTTCCTCAATTGTGTGCATCATAGGCCAACAGCAGCAGCAGCACCTGAGAACATGTTAGGATGCAATTCACCATCCAGACCTTCCTAGTATGCAGACACTCTAGGGTTGGGTCCCAGAATGTGTGTTCTAGCAAGTCCGCCCGATGATTGTTAAGCATGCTAAAGTTCACAGAGCACGGTCCCACGGGAGAGAGGTTATGTGCATCTGGACACTGCATCATTATATTCATAACTGCATAGCGTTCAATAGCAGAAAAACAAAATGGAAACAATCAAAACCTACACTATGTCCAACAATAGTAGAATAAAATATGACATTGGTTTTCATCAAATTGAATATGACACAGACATAAAAATGAGTAAATTACAACCACATACAGAACACAGATGAATCTTAAAAATAAGTGATTCAAAAAAATTCGGTATGCATATGAACTAAAATAAGAAGGGGAAATATTAAATCGACACAGCAAATACATGGTTTGTGATCTCAAGCACATAAAATTCAAAAACAGGTGAAATTAATCATAATTGACGAGGAGTGTGTGGCAGGCAGACCCTATCATCCTCACCTCCTAATGGTCATGCTCCTGGAAGATGCCCTCCTCTGGCATGTGGGTAGGACTTGCGACTCTTTTAACCAATAGGATACAGCAAAAGTGACGGGATGTACATGACTATGTGTACGCATGATTGTGTTACAGAACACAGTGGCTTTCCCTTTCTTGCTGGTTTTTTATGACGCAGATGACTATGATGGGGGACCCATAAGACAAGGATTTCCAGTTTAGTTCCTGCAAGTATTTTTAACAAGTATTTTAGCAAGAAAATGAAGCCCTCATTCCTACGGAAAGAAAATGAATTCTGCCCACAACCTGAGCGAGCTTGGAGGCTCAAACATTCAGATTAGACCCCCACCGCAGCTGACATCTTGACTGCAGCCTTTCAGAGGACCTAGCTGAGCCATGCCTGGACTCTCACGACCCACAGAAATGTGAGATAATCAATGTGTGTTGCTACAGGCATGAAGTCTGTTGCAGTGTGTTATACAGCAACAGGAAGGTAATACAAGAAGTGTCTTAGCTCCCACTCCCTGGAAGCAGGAGGCAGGGATTCCTGTTCAAATGCTTTATTTACTAGAGGGGTGCTGTTAAGAGAAGGAGGGTAAGGAACGCGAGGTAAGAAGTCTGCCAGAACGAGGTCTGAGCTAGAGACCAGCTTGGGTCTGATCCCAAGGTGAAGCCCTGGAGCATCACACAGAGCTCCACCTTGACCGAGGGCTTTGGCCTTTCGTGCCACGATGCCAGGCACTGGGTACTGAGGCTTCAGAGAGAGGAGGCTTGCCCCCAGGTAGCAATTCCATCTGGCCAAGGGCACGTCTCAGATGAGGAGGCCGCTGTTAAGTTTTTGCCTTGGAAAACTCAAAGCATCTGTCAAAAGAGATGTGAGAGGCCGGCTAGAGGACTCACAGCATCCACTACATAACTGAGGTGAAATTTAGAGAAAAACCAGGAAGTGGCTAGCATAAAACTCTGCAGAGTTGGCATGGCTCATGCAGACATTTTCTGGGATTCTGGCAATGTTCTATTTCTTAACCTGGGTGCCAGTGACACAGATGTACTCTTTGCCCAATTATTATTTATTTTATGCACTTTCCCATCTGTCCATTGAATTCACAAAAGAGAATTTTTAATATTATGCCTGAGCAGAAATGGAATCTCTAGGTTAGGAAAATTTGGGGCGTATCTGAGGATCTTATTTATCTCTGATACTGTGTTCGCTTACATTGCACTGTACTAGAGTACATGTAATAAATACATCTTAAAATTTTTACAATCCCCATTCATATTCTCTGAATCTTGCCAAACAAGAATTTAGAAAATTCTGTCACAATAACTATTAGGGAAACAGGGAAACAAAGTAGAGGCCACAGGAATAGACAAAATAAAGCTCAAGTTTTCAGCAGAAAAATTTTCGCCAAATCAAATTTAAATCACAAATCCCTGTCTTCATATTAAAAATGAAAAATATCAGGCTGAATCCAGAGTAAAAGCCACTTGGGTCATTTTGGGTTGAAATTCCTAGCAGCTTCCTATGATTTTTCACACTGGTTTTCAAACAGCATGATGGAACCCCAGGAGACAGATTCTAATGTGATGACCAGCCATAATCCACATACTCCCTAGAACATTCCAGTTACCAGCAACTGCAGGCAGATAATTATCTCTCAGTGACTTTCATAAACCACGATTTTTCTCTAAACAACAGGAAAGGAATTAAAAAGGTGAAAGATAACGAATATCTAAGGAAATGAATATCTAATTGAATATCTGAAAAAAAGTTTCAACATTTTCAGCAAATAATTAAGGAGCTTTGAGTTCCTTATAAGTTTTTCAACTGTATCATCAAGTCAGGATGGGAGGTGAGATACATATGGGCAGAAGAATATTTTGGAAAAAAAGAAATAATATCAAAGGCAGTGAGTTCTCATAGAAAGATCCAAAACTTGGAGTCAGAGAGCACATCTTGGAATGTGAGCCAATGTAGCCAAGTCCCTTATTGCGTCTCTTTCACGACACCCCTATCTAGCAAGGAAGATTGTCTACATGAAAGCATTCTGCAAACTATTCTATTCTACAAAAGTTAAGGGCATTTTGTAGACTTCCTGAATTCCCTTGTAGCTTAATAATTTGGGAAAGAGTTGCAGATATTTTTCTACACTTGTAAATCTTATTTTAGAACATTTTAAATAAGAGTACTAAACAACAACAAAACATTAAGCTTTGGAGACAAGCCAAAAAATTCGCAGTCTGTAGCACTAGCTTTTCACCCAAAGGCATCAACCGCAATACTGGAAGGATGGGGAAGAGGTTTCTATTTGGCAATGTTTTGTGAAATTATTCCAAGCCACCCCAGGACAAGATGTTAGAGGAAAAGATAACTCCCCCGGGTAAAACTTTTTCCTTCTCCACTAAGTGGCTCATGAATCAGTTTTAGCCTATGGTGTTCTACTCCATTGAGCCCAGAACATCTAGCAGCTTCCCGGATCTGTCAAACCATCAAGCACAGCAGACAATTCCCTTTAAGCCGATTCAAGTGCTGGAAGGCAGTGGGCTAGAACTTTCCCCCGAATTTGGAACTCAATGATGTGTAGGTTTCATTCTTCTTAAGAAAAATAACTAAAAAGAAAAATAACTCAAACTCTATAGTGCTTTTGCAGGGTTCAGTTAAGATACATTTCTAATTTTATTCTTTGCTTTTGTTTTGTTTTGCTTTTTTTTTCTAGGTAAATATAAAACATACTGTTGGGTTTTTGATGGTGACAATGTTTCTTAGCTTTCTAACTATCCTTCAGCTATATATCTGTAAATAATTTCTTTGTTTTTTTTATTTGAACAAGGTAGCAGTAACTAGGAGATAATTTAAAAGGGGACAATGGAAAGTGTGCAACTTAAGAAAATAGGTCAAATTAGATGTAGTGCTGGGAAATAATAATCAAATACCCAGTCATAACATATTACAGTAGTGATATGATATTTATCATATGCATAGCATGTGTGTGTGTGTGTGTGTGTGTGTGTGTGTGTAGTGACAGAGAGAAAGAAGGAGAAAAAGAGAGATTCATTGAAGGGGTGGAGTTAATTGAATTCAAATAATAAGGAATATTAATGTACCATGTTTCTAATAGAATATCATACCATAGATAGCTGAATGGAAAACATAACCCTAAAAACAATTAGGACTTACTCTAACCAGTTAAGAAAAAATGCTAGGGGACACAGATGGATTAATCAACTTTTTTTTTGGGGGGGGGATAAATAATGATTACTATTATCACTATTCCTTTTATAATGGATATTCAAACATAATAAAATGGGATAAAACATCTCAATTTTTAAATAAAAAATTGATGAAATTTAACTTTACTGGAGAACATTCCACATTGCTGTTATTTTTCTAATTTCTTGCCAACCAGAGAAGTTTGTCAGACTCTCATATTTGGGTTACCATTTTGGTTTTAGTACCAGTAACACAGACTGTATGACATATATGATCTTGAAAGATAATAATCAAATCATACAAGCTGAGATTCTGGAACTGACCCATGAAATAGACCTGTCCTTTCAAATACATGGTTAGAATTTTGGAATCATAGAGAATTTGGACTTTCTATTAAAAGACTTATTGAGTATTTGTCACATGCCATTTTTAATTATTAATAAGTTTACAATCAATTAGTTATCTGGCTTAATATACTCAAATTTTATTTTATATATTCCTAGTTTTTTAGAAGGGCTAGGTTAAAATAGTCAAAGTCCATGAAAGAAAGTATTTATTAGTACACTGACATGGGAAATATATCCTATATACTGGTAATAAAGAGCTAATATACTAATTAGACTGGACCTGGATGGCGGAATGACCTTCCAGAACGACCTTCCAGATGACCTTCTGGGCGGGGCCACGGGGCTGTGAGGCAGCCAGGCTGCAAAGGCCGAGCCCCCCTTGCACCAATTTTGTGCATCAGGTCTCTAATATATATATATATATAATTTTTTCAAGACATATATATCCAAACATATATGGATATATCTATATATCTATATATCTATATATCTATATCTATATAGAGATATAGATATATAGATATATAGTTATATATAGATAGACCCATAAATGTTTCAAGTCAATTTTGGGTGAAATCCACCCAGTAATGTAGCTTCTTCAGATACTAATGATATGGATCTAGATAAAGTGGTAGCTACTAGCTCAATGATAATATTCAAGGTGCTGGTTTGGCAACCAGTAATAAGTAAGACACTAAAAAAATCTGGCAAAGCAAATGAAAATTTTCTGGTTCTCTTTGAAGAAAATCTTTGCTCCAAAGCCCTGATTATTTAATAAAATGTTATTTCTCCTTTATACTATGAGTGAAAACTAATAAAATTCTTTACTATAAAAAAAATCTTCATCATAGCAGTTAATATTTAAATTGAGTTTTCACTATGTGCTCGGCAAGGTACACTGCATTTTGCCTGCATTATATAATGCAATGCCCACAGCAATTCTTTGAAGGTAAATATTATTATTACTTCCATTTTGTACACAAGAAAACTGAAGACCAGAGCAGTGAAATAGCTCGGCCAAAGCCCTCTATATTCACCACCGCACCCCACCGCCCCTTTTAGTTCCTTCATTTATTCAACAAATATTTATTGACTCTCCAGTACATACAGGATGTGGCAAAAGTAGGGTTACAGTTGTGAGTACATCAAACACACACTTACTAAAGCTATTGTAATAATCAGAACCTGCATTTCTCTTTCCATAGGAACAACCGTAAACCTACCTTTGCCCTATCCTGTAGAAGGCCTTGCAGTGCTGTGGATGTCCCTCACAGTTTTTTTTGTTTGTGTGTTTGTTTTTAAATATATTTTATTGATTTCAGAGAGGAAGGGAGAGGGAGAGAGAGATAGAAACATCAATGATGAGAGAGAATCATTGATGGGTTGCCTCCTGCACATCCTCCACCAGGGATCGAGCCCACAACCCGGACATGTGCCCTGAGCAGGAATTGAACTGTGAACTCCTGGTTCATAGGCCCACGCTCAACCATTGAGCAACACCAGCTGGGCTCTAACAGATTTTTTTTAAAATATATTTTTATTGATTTCAGAGAGGAAAGGAGAGAGAGAGATAGATAGAAACATCGATGATGAGAGAGAATCATCGATCAGCTGCGTCCTGCATGCCCCCTACTGGGGATCAAGCCCACAACCCACACATGTGCCCTTGACCAGAATCTGCCGGGGTCCAACCCCAGCGGGTCCAGGGGTCCCCAAAGGTGTGGACGGAGTCGGCGAAGAAGGAATGAAACAGAGGCAGCGTTCAGTTGATCAGCAGCCTAGCCAGGATCTCCAGCCAGGATCTCCAGCCAAATTCTGGTCTGGATCTCCAGAGAGGTTCTGCTCAGGTTCTCCAGTCAGGTTCAGTCACCAGGTTCTAGTCAGGCTCTCCTGCCAATCTCCGCAGTCAGGTTCAGTCCAGGATCCCCTGCCATGCTCTCCTGCTAGGCTCTGTCTCTAGGCTCCGAGGCCAGTCCCTGTCCAGGATCCTCCAGCATGCTCTCGCCAGCGAAGTTCTTCTGTCCCTAGAGACCGTTCTGTGTAGGTTCTGTCTTCTTGGCTCTCTTCTAAGTTCTCTGTTCTAAGTTCTGTCCCTAGGTTCTGAGTAGGTTCTGTGCCTAGGCTCTGTCTCTCTTGGTCCTGTCTTCCAAGCCCTGTCTGAGTTCTGTCTCTTGCTGTCTTGTTCTGAGTTCTGAGAGTTTCTGTCTTGTTACAACTGTATTTATACCAGTTGATTCAATCCTATCAATCTCTATTACAAAGGTTAGGGCGTTTCTTATCTCCATTCCAGGGAGAAAAGATTATGTAGTTTAAGCATGATTGTTCGTAGTTAAAGGGATTAATTACCCGCCTGGCACTTAGTTGAGGGGTTTTATTCCCTCCCTAACTTCAGGGGAAAATCCCTACCTGAGGATTCAACCTTTCTCAGAGAGGTGACCTTGGTTAAAACACAGCGCCAAGAAGGTGAGCAAACATATTAAGAACCGTATGCCATATATGCCAGGTCCCTTGAAACAGCAAGCATGGACCGGCTCCCGACAAATTCCCCCTTTTTTATTTTTTAAAAGAAGGCATTAAAAAGAAAAACCTCAAACGCTCTCTTGTATCCATTTTAAGAGTAGGATTGGCGCTTTCTCCTATTACCTGAGTCCTGATCTATCACCCCAGGGAGAGCTTGCCAATCCTGCACTTTCCCGGGGTGGAAAGGCTGCAGTGGGGTTAAGGATAAGGCTCCTTGGGCCTACCTTCTCCCATGCCATTACATTTACCTTTCCTTCCTCAGAAAAGCATGGACATACTTCTTGTATAAAACGTTCTGTCTGACTGGGAGTAACCTTAATTCCTCTGCTAGCAAGCATATGTGTTAAAAGATCAATACAGAGTCTTATTTCTTTAGACTCAGTATGGCACATCTTCTTAATCTAAAGATCAATACAGAGTCTTCTTTCTTTGGACTCAGTATGGCACATCTTCTCAATCTAAGAATCAATACAGAGTCTTCTTTCTTTGGACTCAGTATGGCACATCTTCTCAATCTAAGTTCTGTACTATCCACCTTCTTACCCTACTTATCCTCTATAGGGGGGTCTGTAGCACCCTGGTGGAGTCCTATCCGTCCCGAGTGTGGGGGTTTTCAAGGGGGGGGGGGGCTTACCTAAGGGAATCCTGTTCGGGCGCCAGATGCCAGGGTCCTGCCCCAGCGGGTCCAGGGGTTCCCCAAAGGTGTAGACGGAGTCGGCGAAGACTATCCACCCTTTTCCTATGGTGGAGTCCTATCCATCCCGAGTGTGGGGCGCTTACCTAGGGGTCCCTGTTCGGGCGCCAGATGCCGGGGTCCAACCCCAGCAGGTCCAGGGGTCCCCAAAGGTGTGGACGGAGTCGGCGAAGAAGGAATGACATGGAGACAGCGTTCAGTTGATCATCAGCCTAGCCAGGATCTCTAGCCAGGAACTCCAGCCAAGTTCTGGTCTGGATCTCCAGAGAGGTTCTGCTTAGGATCTCCAGCCAGGTTCTGTCCAGGTTCTCCAGCCAGGTCCAGTCCAGGTTCTCCAGCCAGGTTCAGTAGCCAGGTTCTAGTCAGGTTCTCTTGCCATGTTCTATAGTCAGGTTCAGTCCAGGATCTTTTGCCATGTTCTCTCCAGCGAAGTTCTTCTGTCTCCAGGGTCCGTGTAGGTTCTGTCTTCTGAATTCTGTGTTCTAAGTTCTGTCTCTGTCTCTAGATTCTGAGTTCTGTGTCTTGCTGTCTTGTTACATCTGTATTTATACCAGTTGATTCATTTAATCCTGTCAATCTCTATTCCAAAGGTTAGGGCTTTTCTTATCTCCATTCCAGGGAGTAAAGATTATGTAGCTTAAGCATGATTGTTCGTAGTTAAAGGGATTAATTACCCGCCTGGCACTTAGTTGAGGGGTTTTCTTCCCTCCCTAACTTCAGGGGAAAATCCCTACCTGGGGAAACAACCTTTCTCGGAGAGGTGACCTTGGTTAAAACACAGTGCCAAGAAGGTGAGCAAACACATTAAGAACCATATGCCATATATGCCAGGTCCCTTGAAACAGCAAGGATGGACCGGCTCCCGGCAAGAATCGAACCTGGAACCCTTCAGTCCACAGGCCTACGCTTTATCCACTAAGCCAAACCAGCTAGGGATCTAACAGATTTTTTTTAAGGAAGATTCTGTCTGAAGTAGAGAATTTGTTCTTCTGCAGACCACCTGCCTCTACTCCCATTTATAGTAATGGAAGGATAGGAATTTTTAAATTTTCAAGGAAATGGCATTCTCTCTTGCTGAAATTTTGTTCCCAAGTCAAACTGCTCACCAGTAAAACTATATCACAGGAATAAATTTTTGAGAGATTCTGGGAATCTCTCACAAAATAAATCCTCTGACCTTGACATTGAGAAGACTTGAATGCCACCAAGCAATGAAGCATTTATCCTGGGTGTAGTTTATTAAATCTGGCCCCTAATTTCTTTCATATGAACTTCAATCTTTAAAAAATGTTCAAAATATTTTTAGATACACATTTGTCATCTAACTCTATCAGATATTTGTTTAAACCAACAGGAATTTCAACTTATATTTATTATTTATACAGAAGTGTATCTTGCCTTTCTCCATAAATTTATTTTGTCTATGAAATAAGACATCTTAAAAATGTTTTTAGTGAAATAAGAATAATTTGGCATTTGCAAATATGCCCAGAAAATAATAGGAGAAAAAACTTGTATAAATGTATTTCTTTGTTGCTACTAACAACTGTTGCAATGACCTTTTTATAACTGCAAATAATCAGCCTTCATTTTAAGTGAGCAGCTTTGACACATAAAATATGTTGCCATTTATTTGAAATAGTTCTTAAAGTTGTTTTACTGTAAAATAGTAATACAAGCAAAATATTAGCTTATTCTGACAATTAGTATAAAATCAGTTTTAAAATTATATTCTTGTTGATGAGGTTGTAGAAAAAGAGGCAGTGTAATAATTGCTGGTGGAATTGTAAATTGGCGCAATATCAAGGGAGAATAAGTTGGCAGTATCTACCGACTATTTTTTTTAAATTGAGTCTTAGAGAAGAAGGGAGGGAGGGAGGAGAGAGAGAGAGAGAGAGAGAGAGAGAGAGAGAGAGAGAGAGAGGAGATAGGCTCCTGCACACACCCCACCAGGGATTGAGCCTGCAACCAGGGCATGTGCCCTGACTAAGAATTGAAGGGGCAACCTTTCAGTGTATGAGGCGACACCCAACCAACTAACTTAGCCACTCCAGCCATGGCTCTATCAACAATTTTTAAATACACATATGCTCTTAGAGATAGCAAATGCATTTCTAGGAGCTTATCATATGCCTTTACTTACAAATTTGTGCAATGATAAATAACCACAGATTGTATGGTTAATAATGACTACCTTAGAGAAAGATAACTGAATACTGGGAGGGCTGGGTGAATGTTACTGAAGTAACTTACACGGTATCTTTCTGTACTTTGAATTTATTTCATGTGCATATATTTCCTATTTAAAAATATATGAGTATAAATAGAAACATTCATAGATACAGAGAAGAGACTGATGGTTGACAGGCGAGAGGGAAGTTGGGGGGCCTGGGTGACAAAGGTAAAGAATTAAGAAATACAAATTAGTAGTTACAGATAGTCACAGAGATGTGAGTTACATCATACAAAATATAGTCAATAATATCGTGATGACTGTGTATGGGGATAGGCAGGTTCTCAAAGTGTCTAGGGACCCCTTTGTAAAGAACTTGATTGCCTAACCCCTATGCTGTATATCTGAAACTGATACAGAATAATATTAAACATAAACTATAATTGAAAATATAAAGAAGGATAAAGAACAAAAAGTATATATTTGTTTCAATAAAATGTAAATGATCAATGAAACGAAAAAAGAAGGAAAGCCTCATTATACTAAAAGTAATTTATAAATTTGCCATCAACCCTTATTCCACCTCTGTCAATACATTCTCATCTGTAACCAATTACAAAATGGAAGGATCTGGATATATTTTTACACCATTCCTCATGACCATTGCCAATACACACTATTTAGTAATGTTAACGGCATTAGTATTAGTTTTGTATTATTTTGAGACAGGTCAAAATTGGTGCAATTGCTTATTTTTATGGTGTACCTATCTGTTCTGAACAGTATGCTTAGATTCACATGTAAAACTTAATAAGGAAGATAATATGACCTATGATCTTTGAATGACAAAATGGAGATTCATGATTCTAGTAAGTGGGAGACCTGGGATTGAATTAAGGTTCCTCTGTGCACTGAGCTACATTACCTCTGCTGTGCACATTTTGTTTAGAATATATCCATGTGATGTGTTCCCCAATTTCTATTGTAAACATCAACAATGGTCCACCAGTTTTTCAATCTTATGCAGCTCTCAGTTCTCTAGTAAGATGTGGAAAGCAGCACATAAATGAGTAAAGTCCCCAAAAGGTATCTCACTGGAGCACTATTCTGCACTGGAGTATAAAATGATCCTAAGTTTAACAATAATTTAGAATGCAGAAATTTTATATCCAGCCCAAACCTCACCCCTCAGCTCAAAATTGGTATATTCGACTACCTACTCTACGTCTCAGCTTGGATGTAGAATACACATCTCAGACAAAACATGTCCAAAATTCATCATTTCTGCTCATGCCCCCTCAAACCTGTTCCACTCACAAACACAGACTTCCTCACTTCCATTAAGGGCAGCTCAGTCATATATCCCCCTCCTCTCCTCTCCTCTCCTCTCCTCTCCTCTCCTCTCCTCTCCTCTCCTCTCCTCTCCTCTCCTCTCCTCTCCTCTCCTCTCCTCTCTTCTCCTCTCCTCTCCCCTCTTCTCCTCTCCTCTCCTCTCCTCTCCCTCTCCCCTCTCCTCTCCCTCTCCCCTCTCCTCCCCTCTCTTCTCCCCACCTCTCTCCCTCCTTTTCTCTCCTTTCTTCTCACAATCCTACATCCAACCCGTTGGCAAATGCTGTTTTCTCAGTTATCAAAATATACACAGAATCTGACCTTTTCTCACCAGTTCATCATTAGTTACTCCTCTGGTGCCAGTCACACTACTCTTACCTTAATTTTTAAATCCTTTAAAGTCTCCTCACTTATACTCATACCCCTACTAGTCTTTACTCAGGAGTCAGATAATGTGTTACTCCCATATCCCCAAATCTTGACCGACTCCAGAAAAAAAGAAAAAAGCCTTATAATAATCTACATAATCTGACTCCATTATCTCTTCATCTTCAGCTCTACAATTCACCCTTCCCCTAACAGGATCCAGCCATCCTGACCTCTTGCCAGCCTTAGAAACTCTCCAACCTCACGGCCTCTGTACTTGCTCTTTCCTCAGCTGGAAACACTTCCCTGCACCCAAATATCTGCATGATTTTCTTCATCATATTCTTTAAATCTCTGTTCAAGCATCACTCTTCTCACGGAATTTTCTAAGACCACCTACTTCAAACTATAGCCCTGTCCTTGGCACTCCATCTTTTCTCCCTGGCTTGTTTCACATGTGGGAATAGAATTATTTTTTGATCTTCAAAAATAGGGTTATAGAAATAATCCCACTCTCTTGCCACCATGGGTGCCCTTAAGTGTGTGCTACTGGGCTAAGGTCCGTTTAACCAGGGTTTCAGGTGGCATAGGGGAGCACTACTGCGCACATCCATATACCCCTTGTGAAGCACTGGCAACTAGCTGCAGTGCTTGCAATCAGAGAGGTAACAGGTGGCTGAATGGAGATTTCTCAAGTTGCTTTCAGCTCTCAAGATGAAACTATGGGAGGGCTTTCTCCATTGTACCTTCTCAAGGAGGTGAAATTGAGAGATTTAACCTAAACAATTCACATGAAAATAAAAACATTTGGGGCTTGTCATTGTTTAATGTAGAAATCCATCATTATTTTAAACAATTGGATACAGTTAGTACTTCACTTTTACCACAGAAACTCAGGAAGCGTGTAATTATATATTTATTCTCAGGAAAACTCTTGGCTGCCAAGATGAAGTATAAAAGCTGAGAGGTCAGGAAAAGAGGTTTGGTTTTGAGGTGACTTCATTGGATTTCAGAATACCTAACCCAGATAGCACCTGCCCTCCTGCACAACAGTGCAGTGCAATGCCGGAGATACATGGAAATGATTTCCCAGAAGTCTTCCAGAGTCCTCTGAGATTTGAAAGAAACCCAACTCTTGAATAAAATGAAACATCCTTTGCCAGAAAATTAGCATTTTCATCAGGGGTGGCATTATAGGAATGCAGTTCAGCACTAAGCTAAATTACATACACAGTCCAACTGGGGATGAAGATATCTGCAGTTTCTCTACAACGAAAAACTCCCCTACAATATCCAGGACCCCCTAGAAAATGCTACTGCAGCTTTTTCTTTGGTCACAAGACAGTCTCCTAACCCACAATAATTGAAAGCTATTGAGGCTCTACATTATTAAAATAAATATTTAATTAGAATAAAAAGTTTGATTTTGGGTGCAAATTCTATGTCTGATTCATAAGAGGATGATATTTTTGATGAGATAGTACAAGAGGATGCCTGGATCACTTATATATATGTTAGCCCATCTCTGAAATCCCTCTCTGCTCCCGAAAGAGCAACAATTATAGCCAGTTAGTTTCAGAGAGGGCAATCCTGTCGTCCTCTCCATGGAGCATGATGTGTTTCTGTCATGGCTATTACTGGACAACCTGATGACCAGATGACCATCAGGTATTCTACGTGCTGATAGAAAATCTGTCCGTGCCCTGCCCGGACAACATTCCGTCCGACATCAGTATGTACCTGCCTGGAGTGGCAGGAAACTCTACCTACTCTTCCTCCCCTCTGAGTGGAGGAAGATGGGGAGGTGGGAGCTGCCTGTTTTCTGTTTTGCTCTTATAGTGTGAATCTCTGTTTCTTCTCTCTTTGATTGGAGCAAAACACTTGTTCTTACTATTATCGTCAGACTTAACAAATTCTTCTTCGACCATGCCAATAGGGTAGTTCCGTAACAGAAGCTAGTACAAGGCAGAGTACCTCTCTGCATCTGAGAAGCGGAGAACACTTCATGGAGTAGGTGACTCTTTAAATTTGTTATCAAAGAATAACTAGATCTTCCTACAAGGGCAAAGTAGCAACAGTACATTTGGCAAAGGAAACAGCATGTGTAAAGGCATAGTGAAATGGCAAGATTTTCTTGGGTAACTAGAAGAAATATTCATGAAGAATGATGTGTAAAAGTCAGGATGTGCCTAGTAGATAAGGACTCCTATTGGGAGCTGTGTGCCATGCAAATAATACTGGATTTTATTCTCCAAAGCTGATGACGTTCCATGAAAGGTCCTAAGCAGGAAAAGGCATGATCAGATTAGCATAATAGACTGACCATGAAGATTGTCTCAATCAGAAGGCTCAGGGAACAGCTTCTCAGAACCTGGGCCAAACGTGTTAGACAACTCTTTGCCTTGCTTTGTACACATAAAAGTACAATGATTGTGTAAAACTTATAATATCAAAAATAGTCTAGACTTACATATACATGCTCTTTGATCTAACTTCAGCTGCTGGAGAAAGAAGCAATTTACATGAAATGCCAGCAAGCATATTTTCTTGAATGGAGAAGAGTGATATTTGTGCACAAGAAAATGCCAGGGTAAATAAATTAGCACCCTTCTCAGCAGGAAATCACAGAATATATATTCTCTCTAAAGGGACTCAGAGTCAAGAGGTTTTAATTTAACACCAGACATCATTCTCTTCTTAGTTAATAACTCATAATATTACAGGTTTCTTAGATCTTTATAAATTACTTTCAAATTTAATATCTCACATAATCAATACAACATCTCTATGAGGACCTAGGCTAGGCACAGCCCACTTTTGTATCATCTATAATAATAAAAGCATAATATGCAAACTGACCGAACAGTGTAACAACCATCAGGACGATCTTCCAGACGCCCGTCTGGACGACCTTCTGGATGAAGCTGGGGCTACGAGGGCCAAGGCATCCAGAGCTGTGAAGGCTTACTCTTGCATGAATTTCATGCATCGGGTCTCTCTCTCTCTCTCTCTCTCTCTCTCTCTCCATATATATATATGCCTGGGTCATGCAACTAGGAAAGAGCAGACTCCAAGTAGTAGCTCTAGAATCCAAGTACTCCAACATCATGTTTATTGTTTGTTTCCTACTGCTCAATATTACATATGTCAAAAATACACTTGTGCACATCCTTTGCTATAATAACTAAGAGTTCCAGGAAACCAAGCAAACTAATTTTCAATGGCTTGAGAAAACTCATCTTAAGTTTTCCAATCTGTTCTTGCCCTCAACAACCAAGGAAGGTCAGGGAAAGTAGGAAATCTCAAAGACATCTGTGACCCTTCCTATGAGCTCAGTAGCACTTTTTCCCCCAACCTGCCCCTTTCCACCCCATCTCCTCCTCCCATGAAGTTACCACCCTTTCAACAGGCTAATAATATACTTCAAAATACCATCATGGCAATAACAACAACCTTAGGTTTACATAGTATTTTATTTTCAGAAACTCAAAATAATTTTGTAATTGCTTAAGGAGAATGGTAAAGAGTTTTTGTAGTGAGCTCATCTTTCTCTCTACACCAAGTTGTTTGACTCCATAGTATGTTTCCTTTCTGATTCCCTGCCTCTACCAAAGGTAGACAATGAAATTCAAGAAAAAAAAAAGATGGCATACAATCAGCACATAATACAAATCCCCACTCTTTTCTTCTATCATAGGGGGTATATGAGGGAGGAATGCCTTAAGAGCTGGATATTAATTCAAAAATTTAGTAAAAGAAAAACACTGGGTAGTTCAGTCCTCTGAGTTTGCCTATGGAGTGGTAACCATCGCTCTTCTGTCTGCCACTAACACCATTGTGTAGTATAAAAGAGCCATAATAGCTAGCATTTGAATTACACAGTAGTCAAGCCAGGTAATTAAATTTCCCTTCCAGAAGGAATATGTCCCTGCTGAGGAAACCTTATTGCATACTGTTGCTCATGGTTACCATTATTAAATTTGTAGGACATGTCTCTGTATTACAACAATTCATTTAAAAGTTATCATTTCAGAGCCCATTATGGTTAGAAAAGAAAGTAAAAAATCCAGCATATTTTGAAAAAGGATCTGAAAATCCCCCAAGGTTTACTTAACAAAGTGTATCCTAGATCTGCATCAATAGCAAAGAGAACAATTGCCCAAAGAGTTCTTGCTTTTGAGGAATAGTAAATGGAAAACTTTTACCACTTACCAACAGGAAAATTGCACTCAATCCCCTAGAAGATTCTTCTCAACAGCTCTTTTGGGATATTTCAGTGTGTTGACTTGGCTTGGCAAGGAAGGAAGATGTAATGGCAACCTACCAACATGGAAACCCATTTGTTTGTTTTTGTTTACATATATATATATATATATATATATATATATATATATATATATATATATTTGCTTACTGCCTTCACCTTTTCTTTTCACCCATCCCCCCAAACCCCATCCCCGATGACTGCTATCAGTCTGTATCTATATCTATGTTTCTATTTTGCTAGTTTGTTTTATTATTTAAATTCCACATATAAGTGAAATTATATTGTATTTGTCTTTCTCTGACTGACTTCACTTAGCATAATATTTTCCAGGTTCATCCATGCTCTTGCAAAAGGTAAGATGTCCTTCTTTTTTATAGCTGAGTAGTATTCCATTGTGTAAATGTACCACAGCTTTTTTATCCACTCATCTACTGATGGGCACTTGGGCTATTTCCAAATCTTGGCTATTGTACATAAAGCTACAATGAAATAGGGGTGCATATGTTCTTTCAAATTATTGTTTCAGGTTTCTTCGGATATATTATCAGAAGTAGATTTGCTGGGTCATAATGCAGTTCTATTTTTAATTTTCTGAGGAAACTTCATAATGTTATTCACAGTGGCTGCAATGTCTGCATTTCTACCAACAGTGCACAAGGATTCCCTTTTCTTTGCATCCTCACCAACACTTGTTTGTTGATTTGTTGATGGTAACCATTCTGACAGGTGTGAGGTGATATCTCATTATAGCTTTAGTTTGCATTTATCTGATGGTTAGTGACAATGAGCACCCTTTCATATGTCTTTTAACTGACTGTATGTCCTCTTTAGAAAAGTGTCTATTCAGATCCTTTCCCCCTTTTTTAATTGGATTGTTTGTTTTCTTGGTGTTTGGTTGTATAAGCTCTTTATATATTTTGGATATTGACCCCTTATCAGAAGCATCATTTGCAAATATGTTCCCCCATTCAGTGGGTTGATTTTTCATTTTGTTAACAGCTTCTTTTGCTGTGCAAAATCTTTTTTATTTGATGTAATCTTATTTGCTTATTTTTTCCTTTATTTCTCTTGCCCGAGGAGATGCACTGACAAAAGATATATGGGAAAAGTCTTAGATTTTACTGCTTATCTTTTCACTAGTATTTTTATTGTTCTGTGACTTAACATTTAAGTCTTTAATCCATTTTGAGTTTATTCTTGTGTATGGTATAAGTTGTTGGTCTAGTTTCTTTTCTTTTCTTTTTTTTTTTTTTGCATGTATCTGTCCAATTTTTCCAACCATTTATTGAAGAGACTGTCTTTCCCCATTGTATGTTCTTGCCTCATTTGTCAAATATTAGTTCACCACCCAGGGTGGGAATGGAGGGGTGGGGTGTTGGTCTATTGGGAAAAAGGAGACATACATAAAACTTTAGACAAAAACAAAAACAAACAAAAAAATTAGTTGACCATATATGTGTGGGTTTATTTCTGGGCTCCCTATTCTGTTCCATTTATCTGTATGCCTGTTCTTATGTCAGTACCATGCAGTTTTGATTACTATGGCCTTGTAGTATAGTTTGATATCAGATAGTGTATCAAACTTTGTTTTTCTTTCTCAAGATTGCTGAGGTTATTTGGGACATTCTGTGTTTCCATATAATTTTTTGGAATATTTATTTTAGATCTTTGAGATATGCCATTGGTGTTTTACTAGGAATTGCATTTAATCTATTGATTGCTTTGGGTAGTAGAGTTTTATTTATTTTTAAAGTAGTCCAATTATTACACCAATTCTAATTTTGTGGATATATTATTGGGACTATTTTGTGCACATATTATTGGGACTATTTTGTGCATATATTATTGGGAATGTTTTTATCAAATATTAAGTGAACATGATGATATATTTTAATGACATTTAATAATACACTGCATAAGACACTAATATGATTTCTCTCATATATTGCTTAGAGACAGAAAAAGAGAGACAGATGGTATATTATGCTATGTAAACTTCAAGTGCATATTGTCTCTCAGTTCTATTTGGTTTGAGTCAACTGTAATACTTATGGAACAGTGGCTGTGTCTTATGCCTTTTCAATTCCCCGTAACACCTACTTCAGAGTTAGTGCTCAAAAAATTGCAACCCCTGTCCAGGTAGTACAGTTGATTAGAGGCATCATCCAATACAATAAGGTGCAGGTTTGATCCCTGGTCAGGGCACATACAAAAGGCAACCAATGAATGCATAAATAAGTGGAACAATAAATCGATCTCTCTCTCTCTCTCTCTCTCTCTCTCTCTCTCTCTCTCTCTCTCCCTCTCCCTCTCCTTCCCTCCATTCCTCTCTCTCTAAAATCAGTAAATTTTTAAAAATTGCAAATAAAGTATTTGTCAATCACCAAGTAATTACTGGATAGCTTCTGTGTAATATGCATGATTCTCATGCACTATGGAGGATTAACAAAACTATAAGAGCCTTGCCTTTAAGAATCTTATAACTTTCCTGGAAAGATAACAATATCAATATTTTAAAATGCTCAGGTATTTTAATTGTACCATAAGATTTAATTCTAAACTACAACTATACATAGAATATAGGTCTTTAAGAGTCTTTACTTCTTCCTTTGAGCTTATCATTTCAAACTTTTATTTCTCATTCATCCTTTCTATATCCCTTCATGTCTTCTGAAAAGCAGATGTTTTCTTCATCAGTGAGATTGACTTTAAATAGATGGGGAATAAAGTGGAAGACAGAAAAGGTACTATTTGTTTAAGCATTTATCCTATTCTATATTTAAAAATCCTTGGGAGAAGAAAGGGTATCATATGATTAAAATGTTAATATATTTCACTAACAAATTTGGGGATGGGATTTCAGATATTGGACTTCTGATCACTGAGGAAGCCTTAGAAGGCTACTTGAAACAGCTGCTTTCTGATGGCATCATTATAATGTTTTAATCCAATCAGAAATGTATCATGTCAGTCCCTCCTTAAAAACTTCACCTGCCTCACTGTTACATAGGACAGGGTCCAAGCAATCTATCTTGGCAAAATAAGGCTTTTATAAATGAGCTCTTATCTAAATTTCCAGTCCCATTTTGGGCGGAGGTAGATGGCAATGTTCTAGGTTGACTTTGAGGAAGCAGCCAAAGATGGTCACTCCTATTTTGGCAGAAAATAGAATCCCAACATTTTCATTTGTAAAAAGCTTTTATTAGTACTTGATACAAAAGAGTGCATTTTAACAGCACAATAATAAGCAAGGAAGCTTCGGTGTTATCAGGAAATCAAGAGCACAGAATTGAGCAAATTCTGCAGCTGATTGCTTTTCATTAGAATACAACATATATCAAAAGAATCGAAATCCCAGACAGGTTATTATTAAACAGAAAGATGACTAAAAGCATATTGCATTTTATCTAAGTTATCCAGCTGATGGCCCATCAATTCAAATGAGACTTTCTATTAGAGGGGTGTCAGCCAAACTGGCACTCCAATCGCTGGTTGATAGTGGAGAGTAGGATTCATTTGGGGTCATAAGAAAAGAATAAAACCATTCCCATTTTTATTTATAAATCTCTTAAAGACCGATAGGTTCTTAGTAAGATAAATAAGAAACATGTCTAGGACATTCTTTTCAAATATTCCAGACCAATGTTTGTGCTATTCAGGTGGTAACAAGCTATCATATAATTCTATTTCAATAAACTAAAAAAAAAAGTTAGATACTTACAATTCAACCCCAATTCTATGATTTATAATTTGTGCTAGAAAAAAGCTTGAGTATCTGATACTCTCTACTTTTCCCCATCTCACATGATACTCATGTTATGGTCTTTGGGTTCCCCGTGGGTTTGGCTAGCTTTGTATTTCCTTATAAGTTCTCCTGCCCCTTTGACTAGCTTGAAGGTCCCAGGGATGTTATGTCACTTGTAAACGGGCAGTCTGAACTGTGCTGCAAGTGACAGGTTATGGTGAGGAGCCAGCTGTTCACATATCTGATCAGCCAGCAGGACATCTTTCAGCAGCTCTTAAATAAAAAGTACTGGATGGTGTCAGTGTTCGGTGAAACTGTTTTTAATCTTCACATTTCTCACTGACAGGAGGTAATGGTTATCCACGGGAGACCTGTCATACGGCAACAGCTTCTTTACCACCAGGAGAGTCACATATGCCTCCTAAACTACCTTAACAGACTCAGCATTTGGGTCTATTCTTTCTGAAAAGGCTATTTCCGACCAGAGAGGTAAAAAGAAAATTTGTATTGGTCCTAGAATTTGTTTCATACTTCTAAATAATCATAAAATATCCTAAGATTAACATCACTATAATCGCAGAAAATGAAGTAGCATATAATGTTGCATTTCTATTCTAATATCCTTAAAATTACACCATAAAGTGAGCTGATTTATTGATGGGCCAAATTCATCAAAGAATTAATAGCCTTAGACTGACATCCACCATTCCAGTCACCACCTCTGGGAAGTAAACTTGTTCTTCTGCTGTTGATCAGCATGGAAGAATGGGTTTCATTAGAAGGCCCTATTCCAGGCAATGTTTTATCTCGAACTTGGGAACCATTCCAGAAATATTTATCACCAGTTTATAGAAGGTCCAGAGATAGTTTCATTGTATTCTCTAGTCAATCACTAAAAATCAACATGTGTAATCATAACAAAAAGTCTGGAGGTACAATGCATATACAAAGCCAAAACTTGATCAATACTTTAAAATAGCCCAAAACTTCAAACCAAAGCATTAACTTCAGACAAGAGCATAAGGAAAGATAGTCCTGCTCTTTGTGACCACAAGCTTAACTTAAGCTTTGCTGATTTCTTTTCATGTAGTGACGAGGGACTATTAGATATGGTATAATTTGTACAGGTCATTGCCATGCTGATGACAGAGGGGATAATTAATGCAGGAGAGCTTATTTCTAGTGTGTGTGTGTGTGTGTGTGTGTGTGTGTGTGTGTGTGTGTGTACGCACGCACGCACATGCCTGCATGTTCAGGTGCTTTACTTTGTGATTGGAACATGCAGAGTAAAATATATTTCTTTAAACATATTAATCCAAAATTGACTTCAGGCTTTCCCATGCCCACATAGTAATCCCCTCAAAATATCTAAAATTCAGGATTTCTCAAGCTCAGCACTACTGACATTTTGGATCAGATTAGCTTTAGCTGTGAAGGACTACATGTGCATTGTAGACTGTTGAGCAACATTCCTAGTCTCTACCCACTAGACACCAGTGACCTCCGTTCTCCCGTCATAAGTAGTGACACCCAAAAATGTCTCCAGGTATTGCCAAATGGCCTCTGGGTGACAAAATCACTCCCAGTCAAGAATCACTGGTCTAAATGGTTAAAAATTGGTTCCTTCCATTCTTTTACTAGGTATAGGACAAGCCTTTTCCTTAATTCTCCACAAAAACAACTAAAACTAAGATATAATTTTAAAAAAACATTACTGAAAGTTAAAAAAAGGAGAGAGTTTAAAGTTATTTTTTAAATGTTTCTCAAGAATAACTTAGGACTACACGGGACACTCGTAAATCAAGGCCCCACTGTATTATGTGTAGCAGTTTGCGGTCCTCTGATTCCCTTGCTGAGAGTCATCCTGCCAAGATTCTGTGTGTTCCTCACATAGAAATTACCTAATTCCCCCCACTGACAATGTACTAAATGCATTTACCCTCGCAAACCAGTCTTTCAAATGCTCAAAGGCCCACCCTCCACGCCCACACCATTCAGAGCTGCCCTTTCTCTTCAGGGCAACCAACTGCCATGAGGGAGTAACAGGAGTGGCTGCTGAAGGCAGGAGTCCTGGCTGGCAAACCCCAAGCTCACTAACTATGAATTGAGTCCTGAGTTTGGAGACTAGGGTATGAGTTGTCTGACTTCCTATGAGCAAATGATTTAAAAGAAATATACTATACACCACTTTTTCACCTTCTACCCACTCACTTAGTAATGGCCTAACTCCATGGACAATAATATCCAAACCAATAGTTCATCATCCCTCTGTTCTGGCTCATCTATTCTTTAGTAATACAATGTTTAGGCTATTAATATCCCAGTTTATTCTAAAAAATAATTTTTAATTCAGCATGAGTAAGTTCTAGCTATACTCATCATTTTACATTAAATTGGGGCAAATGAAAAACATCCAAAACTTTGTTTGGTTTGCATATAGCATAGTAAATTCTAAATACATCGAAAGCCAACAAACTATTTTTCTCTCCACAAAAAAAAAAGAAAGAAAAAATTCTGAGAGAGCTGAGTCACAAAGAGCACATGCAACGCTTAGTTTGAAGTGGAGGTATTAGCAGTGAGACTTTTCATTCAGAATAAATTTAAGGTTTCAGTCTGAAAGATCAAAACTTCTTGCGGTTTGAAAAGATGTCTTTTAGACCTCCAACTTCTTAAGATTTCAAAAATCTTAGAGGCAATGTTAGCAAATGTATCCATCCCGTGTGTGTTTCAGTAGGATATCAATCAAGCTTCACTTAAAGTACTTATCAACTATTTGTGCATACTCTGTAGGCAGCAAACAAAACCTTTAGGGTTTCCATTGTTGCACAAATACTAGTGTTTGGGAGCAATATGAAACATAAAAAATAAATGCAACCAAGAAAAGAAAGACACTGAATGTTTTGGAATATTGTAATAAAATTGGTTAGTCTATTTTTAAAACATAAAATATGAACATCTGCCCATATAAGTGGTTGATCAACAGCTCTATGTGCAGCTCTATTTGGGTTATTTTTGCCCATATATTTCTAATTATTTACATCTATTGAGATTCTGAATTCTATGCTTTTAATATACTTAGAATACTTAGAAATAGAACAATATAATTGAAGCTGAAGTTACTGGAAAAGTAGGACAAATATATCTAATGAATATACATCTTATTATGTCTTTTAAACAGCATTATTTTGTTCATGGCTAAACTTTTTCATTTATGGTGATCCAAAAGTCCCATGTAAATGACATAAATAAGTAAGTAGGTATGTAGGTAGATAGACGATAGATAGATTTAAAAACTTGATATTTGCCTTTTGAATTACCAAGACACATTTTCCCTTTTGAATTACCAGACACTACTCACCCTAGGAAAAGGATATTAAAATACGGAAATGGATCTGACCAATAGCCCCCAAAAAATCACAGACAACAATTTCAGCATATGATTATTTTTAAGAAAAGATGACCCATTACCAATATTAAATTCCATGTAAAGAATTTGGAAGTTGTGACTTTCATCTTTTTAATAGGAAAAGTTGAACAAACTGAAAATAAGAGAATGATAGCAATATCATAATGAATTGGAGAAGGATACCAAAGCCATAATACTCCTAAAAGAAAACATAGGGAGAAAACTCTTTGATATCCCTCTTAGTGATCTTTTAAAAAATATGTCTCCTTGGACAAGGGACGTAAAAGAAAAATAAACAAATGAGATTACATTAAACTAAAGAGGTGTGTTTTTTTTAACAGAAAAAGGAAACCATCAACAAAACAAACAGATAACCTATTGAATGGGAAAAATATTCACCAATGATATATTTAATAAGGAGTTAATATCCAAAATTTATAAAGAACTCATCCAACCTAACGTTAAAGAATATCTTATTAAAAAAATGGACAGAGGACCTGAATAGACTTTTCATCAAAGAGGACATACAAATGGCAAGGGATATACTAAAAGATGCTCAACATCACTAATCATCAGGGGAATGCAAATTAAAACCACAATAAGATATCACCTCACACCTGTCAGAAATGGCTATCATCGATAAAGCAACAAATGACAAGTGTTGATGAGGCTGTGGAGAAAAGAGAACCCTCATTCACTGTTGGTGGGATGTAAATTAGTGCAGTCACCATGGAAAACAGTGTGGAACTTCCTTGATAAATTAAAAATATAATACCATCTGACCCAGCATCTGAAGATATCCAAACCATTTATTCAAAAAGATATATGCATCCCTATGTTCATTGCAGCATTATTTATAATAGCTGAGATATAGAAGCAACCTAAGTGTCCACTGATAGATCAATTGATAAATAAAAGGTAGTACATATATGTCATGGAATATTACTCATCAATAACAAAGAAGGGAATCTTATCATTTGCAAAAGCATGGATGGACTTAGAAGGTATCACATCATGTTAAGTGAAATAAGTCAGTGAAAGACAAATACCATATGATTCTACTTACATGTGGAATCTAAAAAACAAAATAAATGAACAAATGAAACAGAAACAGATTCATAGATACAGAGAACATTTTGATGGTTGCCAGATGGGAGGGGGGTTGGGTGAAAAAGGGAAGGGATTAAGATGGACAGATAGCCAGTTATAGAAACAGTCATGGGGATGTAAATTACTGCATAGGGAATATAGTCAATAATATTATAATAACTATGTATGGTGTCAGGTGGGTATTAAAATCATCAGAGTGATCATTTCATAAGCTATATATATGTCTAATCACTAAGTTGTACACCTGAAACTAATATAATGTTGTATGTCAATTCTAATTAAAAAAAAACAGCCCTAGCCGATTTGGCTCAGTGGATAGAGTGAGGGCCTGTGACTGAAGGATCCCGGGTTTGATTCTGGTCAAGGGCACATGCCCGGGTTGCAGGCTCAATCCCCAGTAGGGGCCATGCAGGAAGCAGCCAATCAATGATTCTCTCTCATCATTGATGTTTCTATCTCTTCCCTCTCCCTTCTTCTCTCTGAAATCAATAAAAATATTTTTTAAATATATATATATATATACATATTCAGAGGAAATAAAATAAGAATAATACAAAATATAGTACTCAATTAAAATGAGTGAATACATAAAAAAAGAAAATTAAAGAAACAACAATAAATGGGTACAGTTTCAAATGTAAGGTATATTATCTAACTATTATCAATAATCACTTTAAATGTGAGTGATCTAAATACACCAATTAAAAGACAGAGATTGTCAAAGTGCTTAAAAATAAAAATAAAAATTTAAAAAGTTTCCAATTATATGCTATGTACAAGAAACCTACTTTAAATATAAAGATGCAGTTAGAGAAAGTATAGCATGGTAACATTAAATAAAAAAGAAAGCTGGAGTGACTATAATTATAGACAAAGCATACTTCAAAAAATGTTATCAGGCATAAAGAGTGGACATGCATATGATAAAGGGGTCAATTATCTACCAAAGGATAACAATCCTTAATGTGTATGCACCTGACAGTACAACATCCAAATACCTCAGGCAAAAACTGACAGAACTGCAATGAGAAATAGACAAACCCACTATTCCTGTTTATGACTTGAACTCCTTTTTTATTTTCAAGAAATTGATAGATTGAGCAGGCAGAAAATCAGTAAGGACATAACTGACTTGAACAGCACTATCAATTAATTTTATCTAATTGACATTCATAGGATAGTCTATCCAACAATAGTAGAATACACATTTATCTCACATTGAACATTCACCAACATTTTGGAGCATAAAGCACACCTTAACAAATTTAAAATAACAGAAATTATACAAAATATATTCATAGATCACCATGGAATTTTACTAGAATTAGGAAAGATTCCTGGAAAATTCAAAACATGTGCAGATTAAATAGAATACTTCTAAAAACACATAATCAAAGAAGAAGAGTCAAGAGAAAAATTTTAAAAATTGAACTAAATAAAAATACAACTTATCAAAATTTATGGGATACAGAAAAGTAGTGCTTAGAGGGAAATTTATAGCATCAAGTGCATATGTTAGAGAAGAAGAATGATCTAAAATTGGTAATCTAAATATCCATCTCTGAAAACTAGAGAAAGAAGAGTAATTAAACCTAAAGCTAGCAGAATAAAAGAAATATTAAAAATTTAGAGCATAAATAAATAAAATAACAACAGAAAATAATAAATATCAACAAAATCAAAAGATTGTTATTTCAAATTATCAATAAAAATGCTCAACCTCTAGTCAGGCTACTCTAGAGAAAAAGAGAGAAGACACAAAGTTATCAATATCAGAAATGAAAAAGGGGTCATCACCTCTCATCACATTAACACTAAAAGAATAATAAACACAGTAAACAACACCATAGCCACAAATTTTATAACATAGATGCCATGAACCAATTCCTTAAAGGATGCAATCTACCAAACTCATACCAAAAAAAATAGATAAGGTGAATGAACTTATATCAGTTTTAAAAGTTGAACCAGTAATTAATAGGCTTCCAAGAAAGGGTAAAGTCTGGATAGTTTCCCTTCTAAATTCTACCAAAAATCTGAAGAAGCAATGATGCCAATTATCCACAATCTCTTCCAGGAAACAGAAGCAGAAGGAATGCTTTCTCTCTCTTTCTATGAGTTATTTACTCCAGCTACGGTGGCCTATGGTTTTACTTAAATAAACTGGGTACATTTAAACCTCAGAATGTTTGCACTTTCTGTCCCTTCTACCTGGACACTCTTCCTCAAAATGCCCATATTGTCTATATCTTTACCCCTTTCAAATATTTGTTCCAGGGGATCTGACATCTATTTAAAATAGTAACACCCTTGTACCTTCTGCATCACTACTTACTCCCTTTCTCTGCTTATTTCTTTTCCTAAGCACTTAGCTCTATCTGACATATTATATATTTGATTAGTCATTTTCTGTCTCCTCTCATGGATAACTCTGTAAGAATATGATTTCTTACATATTTTTACACTGTTCCATCTTCATAAGAATAGCACCTAATCATAATGGTTGTTCATTATATTACCATAATTGCTGAGTAAATAAATAGATGAATGGAGCAAAAAAAAACATTTGACTTTTTCCTAAATCTGGCTTATGTTAAAAAGAGATATAAATGACTCCTTTTCTTTAAAAAGGAAGACAACAAATCCTATAACAGAATTGATTCCAATTTTTTTCCTGGATGAATTGGTGACATGGGTATACATATATCTTTGGGGTGGAAAGGGGGCAGTTTACCATACTACTAAGATCTTTCTTATTTTATTTTTATTAAAATCTTAATACTTTTTAAATTTAAATCATCCATGTGCCATTTGATTGTATTTTTATATCACATATTATCATCTTATATTGTCATTTAAATTCCAGTGTGTTGTAGTGTGTTAATAAATGTGATGTTATATATAAATGCTTAGCACAGGTTCCCGGCATATAAAAATTTCTCAATCAATGTTAGCTCTTACAAGTTTGTCCTCAAGGAACATGTGCCTGCTATTTGTGTAAATTGTCACCAGGTAACACTCTAGTTCATTTGGGGTGAACACAGCTCCTGAATTCTGACTCTAGAAAATTAAGAAATTCTGGCTATCATCTTTTGCTAACCAAGCTCTTTACTATCAAACATTAAACATCAAAATGGACATAACTAATTGTATGTACGTAACAGAAATCCATGGCCATCATATCCATATCAAATGGGTACACAAAAATCCTACATTGTTCAATAATAAAATACTGTTCAATATTTTAAATGTTATTTAAAATTTTAACTCAGTAAACTTTTCTAATTCTGCAAGCAAAATATCTAGAAATCATACGTGACACCTGTACCTCTCTTATTCACTGGAGAGATTTTGTCACCATATACTATTTACTGTTTCCTAAATAGTTCTCAAAACCTTCCATTTCCCTTCCCTCTGTATTGTTCTCACCATAACAAATCAATATCAACTCTTCCCTAGACTAAGCCTGACCATAAATCTGATGAAAATCCTTCAGCTAAATGTCATTGTTCTTACAATAAAGACAAAAATCTCTAACAGGCAATCAAGTCCTTCCCCAGCTCTCAGTGTCCAGGCCACTGGCATACTGTGCCCTGCTCAGTTCTTGTATCCTAATTCTCTGACATACTGTTTTCTCTCCCTAAAATGTCTCACATTCAAGTACATCCAGTCTTTTCACCTATTAACATCCTTTGTAAACAATAAATGGTCAAATAGAAAAGCAAATTTTGCTTCTTGAAAGAAACCTTCCCAGTCTTTGTTGGCTTTAGATTGCACTGCCATTTGCTTATCATAAAACTATATTCCATTTCTTCATTTATATAGTTTAATAGTTTATAATTTGCCGGGAGCCGGTCCATCCTTGCTGTTTCAAGGGACCTGGCATATATGGCATACGGTTCTTAATATGTTTGCTCACCTTCTTGGCGCTGTGTTTTAACCAAGGTCACCTCTCCGAGAAAGGTTGAATCCCCAGGTAGGGATTTTCCCCTGAAGTTAGGGAGGGAATAAAACCCCTCA
The DNA here is from genome assembly GCF_963259705.1 of Myotis daubentonii. Taxonomy (NCBI): domain Eukaryota; kingdom Metazoa; phylum Chordata; class Mammalia; order Chiroptera; family Vespertilionidae; genus Myotis; species Myotis daubentonii. Next base: position 17,227,112 of record NC_081850.1, read on the forward strand.
ACTAAGTGCCAGGTGGGTAATTAATCCCTTTAACTACGAACAATCATGCTTAAACTACATAATCTTTTCTCCCTGGAATGGAGATAAGAAACGCCCTAACCTTTGTAATAGAGATTGATAGGATTGAATCAACTGGTATAAATACAGTTGTAACAAGACAGAAACACTCAGAACTTAGAACAGAATCAAGAAGACAGAACCTACACGGAGCCTAGAGACAGAAGAACTTCGCTGGAGAGAGCATGCCGGAGGATCCTGGAGAGGGACTGGCCTCGGAGCCTAGAGACAGAGCCTAGCGGGAGAACATGGCAAGGGATCCTGGACTGAACCTGACTACAGAGATTGGCAGGAGAACCTGACTGGAACCTGGACACTGAACCTGACTGGAGAGCCTGGACAGAACCTGGCTGGAGAACCTAGCGAGGGAACATGGCCACAGAACCTGGCTGGAGATCCGAAGCAGAACCTCTCTGGAGATCCAGACCAGAACTTGGCTGGAGATCCGGGCTAGAGATCCTGGCTAGGCTGCTGATCAACTGAACGCTGTCTCCGTGCCCTTCCTTCTTCGCCGACTCCGTCCACACCTTTGGGGACCCCTGGACCCGCTGGGGCTGGACCCCGGCAATAATTTTAATCAATTTTGCCAGCGTTTGATCACAGTCTTTCCCTTTCAGCAATCTATAAATTCCTTAAGAACAGGCATTATATCTGAATTTGCTGTTGTTACATCCCTAGCCTCTGCTTGGTGACTAAGCATTTAAGGCATTTAGTATACTGTATGTTGGGTGAATGAATGAAGGAAACTTCTGTTGATTGCCATTAATATGACTTAGTTGCAACAATCCCCAAGCCTCTCTTGCTGCACATTTCCAGCTCCTGGAAGATAAAGTCTGACTAGTCCTGCTTGAATTATATACAAACCCTAGATCAATGAACTATGGTCAGAAGTTCAGGGTCAAGAGTGGATATGTGATCATTGAGGGCTCATATATTTTTCCCAGGAAAGAGAGTACTTTGAGCCAGCAGCTTACCTAAGAAGTATCTATTACACATTCCAGCCACTAGATTGTTACAGGAGTATTTAACTATCATAGCACGGTGTTCTTCACACTGGGGTGTATGTCATGGCATGGTGTGGAGTGTGTGTCATGGCATGGTGCTCTGCATGGTGTGGAGTGTGTGTCTTGGCATGGTGTTCTGCACGATGTGGGGTGTATGTCATGGCATGGTGTTCTGCATGGTGTGGAGTGTGTGTCTTGGCATGGTGTTCTGCACGGTGTGGGGTGTATGTCATGGCATGGTGTTCTGCACGGTGTGGGGTGTATGTCATGGCATGGTGTTCTGCACAGTATAGAGTGTATATTTGACATTTCAGAGACCTGCTTTTGTTTCAGTCACGTTTTCAAGTGTTTTACACACACAGATTATAAGCCTGCCCTCAGATATTTCAAAATACATTTTTTGTCACTTATAACTTATTTTAAGATTATAAAATCTAACAGGCAAATGACTTACAGAATGTATCCATAATAATTATCTGGCATAGATTATAAAATGGTGACCATTAATTAAGTATCATATATTGAAAACCAATCACCCACAAAGCACTGACTTAATAAAATATTAGATAAGTAAGGTCCAACCCTAGGAGCTTATAGCCAGGGTGGTAGACTGTATGCAATGCGGCACAATGACAAGTTTTATAGAGAGAGCTATACAGCAAATGCCCAGGTACAAGGCGCAGAAAATGCCATCAAGCACGGGCAAGCAGATTTTGCAAGGACATCAGTGTCTACATGAAACATTCACCCACAGACGATGCCATTGGGTGTTTTCTTACTTCACAGAGTAAGTGTGGCGATTGTTCTCCTTTTCACGTGAAGAGCCTTCTGTAGGGCCATCAAAGCCATACGTGCTGGGTATCTTTTGGTCATGGAATACTGAGACTCCCATGAACGTCTCTCTCTCTCCCCTACAAAAACCCATTTCCTACTATATAAAGGTGAAAGAGTTTTCCTGCTGGTTTAAACCTTGTAAAAATTAGGAGGCAAATTCTGACAAGTGGGGAATACACTATCTATGTTTCATGACCTTCAGGTAACCACTCTCTTTCAAATTCCTTGATTCCCAAGATGCCACATTGAAATGGAATTTTTCCTCTAAGTGACTAATATTCTAATTTTCTCACTTTGGAAGAATCAAGCTAACAAAACAGTTCAAATACCAACTTAAAAACAATTGAAAATCATGGAAGTGAGGAAGAATGTGAATTTCATCATGGACTCGTTCCAAATCAGTTAATTGGGCATAATTTATTTTATACATTTATCGAATTTAAAGAGTTAGATCATGTATACCTTCTCTTTTCTTTCAAAACTGATGGGTCAGATGCAAACCTTAGAAAAGCAGGAGCTAACTCCACTGGAGTGCCCACAACTTCTGGACAAAGGGTTTTCCTCTTACCTCTTAGTTCGCTGAAGTGCCCCCACATGCTCTGCGTTTTTTTAAATCATTTGAGAATCAATTATAAACGTAGGCTACTTCTGAGAAGCTAATACTGTTTGTACCCATCCTCAAGAAAATTCTAATTTTTTACCCGCACTTCTCCATGTTTCTGTTGTTATTATTATTGTTATTATTATTATTATTATTATTATTATTATTATTACGTTAAACACTGTTTAGTAAGCTTTTTTTCAGGCAAGCAATTCATTTTATAATAAATTTGTTTTGCTTTGCTTTGTTAATCCATCACCCAAGGGTAGAAAAGATAAAGTGTATTTTCCTCCAAAATTTTGTTAATCATAGAAATACACTAACTTTGAGCTGTTAAAAGAGAACTCCCATCTTGTAGAATATGATATTAAAATGGATGTGAAGAGCATTCAGTAAAAATGAGGCTCTAATAAATGAACACACCATCCTCACATGATAAAAGCACATGCCGGCCGGAGCTCAGCTCTCTAACTGATGCGCACACATGTTCAGGGCAAACACTCAAATTTGCATTCACTTCTGCTGCACCATCGATCTGGCTTCTGCAAATGCTTGCCTTACAGACAAAGCAACCCAACCACAATCAGAATCGGCAAAAAGAACTAAATGAACCACAGTTATGTATCCCTGGAAGAAAAACAAGATATAATTAAAAGAATGAAGTAGATGAACACGTATACATAGAAAGACCCAGAATAGCACATAAGACAAACTCCAACACCAAATACACAAGTGACACCACTAATGGGAGCAAAGGAGATGTTCTGACAACTACATCTGTTACTAAAATAGATACCGTGACAAATAAAAATAGCAAGAACAGCCCTATAAAGGAATTAAGACACCGCGTAGGAAACTAATGACTGAGGATGAAGACAAACGTGGTGACAATGGCAGGTAGTGTGACAAATGAAATGCTTGGATAAGCAAAATTCGGGAAAGCAGACAGCGGAAAGACCCAAGACCAAGAATGAGACAAATCTGTCAGCAATACGGATAGCATCGCACTGTGCCAGAAGACAGTGCTAAATTATAAATGTTAATGACAGATGGACTCACGAAAGCCACCAGCAGAACAAAAGGAACCGGGAAACACCCTTTCTGCAGAGTTTGATGTAGGTCCTCATGTTAAGGAAGATACACACTGGTCCCCCTTTATCTGTGGGGGATTCCTTCCAAGACCCCGAGTGGATGTCTGAAATCACAGATAGTACCAAACCCTATATACAGGGTGTCCTGTAAATGTGTATACATACTTCAACAGCTGACAGCTCAATTTTGAATGTAAAATGTATTTTAATACATACTGCCTTTACAATTATTCAAAGTGTGTGTATACATCTTTGGGACACCCTACGTATTTTGCTTTTTCCTATACATACATAACTATGATAAAATTTAATTTATAACCTAGGCACAGTAAGAGATTAATAATGATAATTAATAATAGATCAATTATAACAATAGCTATATATATAAAAAGCCAGCAACCAGAAAACCATAACGAGGGGAACAACCAGTCGCTATGACACCCACTGCAGCCAGCGAACCAGTCAGATTGGGGGGGTTGGGCAAGCCAGCCAGCCAACCTCCCACGTCCCCTTCTCCCAGCCGGCCCTCCCCCTGATCGGCGCCCCCACCCCAATCAGGGGCAGGGCCAGCCGGCCACCCACCTGCGGCCCCTGCCCCTGGCCAGCTCCACCCCGATGGGCCCCACCACCCCAATCGGCCCACAGCCCCTCCCCGCAGCCAGCTGCACCCCTGATCGGACCCCACACACACACCAATCAGGGGTGGGGCCGGCTGGCCCACCGCCCACAGCCCCTCCCCAATAGGGGGCAGGCCCATCAGCCAATTGCTCACAGCCCCTCCCCCAGCCAGCCCAGCCCTGATCAGCCCTGATCAGCCTAATTGGGGTCGGCCAGCTGGCCAACCTCCAGCCATCTCCTCCTCCTGACAGGCCTGGCCCCAGTCCACCAATTGGGGCTGGGCTGGCCACATCCCACCCATGCGCAAATTCGTGCACTGGACCTTTAGTATTGTAATAAAAATTAGGTGAAATGTGGTCTCTCTCTCAAAATATCTTATTGTATTCACCTGTTCACTTAAAGAAAGCATTTTATGGCTTCTCTTTGGCATATCTGAATTGCCAGCATCACTACTCTTGTGCTTTTGGGTCATTAGTAAGTAAAATAAGGGTGACTTGAACACCAGCACTGAGATACCACGACAGTGGCCTAATAACCAAGATGGGACTGTGATTGACAGGTGCGGTGCATGTACAGTGTGGAGACACTGGACAAAGGGACAGAGCACACAGCATGAGATTTCATTACACTACTCTGCATGGTGTGCAAGTTAAAACTTATGAAATTTTTATTTCTGGAATTTTCATTTTAATGTCTTCAGACTTCAGTTGACTGCAAGTAACCAAAACTGTGGAAAGAGTCCTGGCTGGTGTCGCTCAGTAGTTAAAGCATTGGCCCATACACAGACCGGTCACTGGTTTGATTCCTGGTCAAGGGCACCTACCTGGGTTGCACGTTTGATCCCCAGGCCCCGTTGGGTTCATGCAGGAGGCAACCAATCGATGTGTCTCTCTCACATCATCAGTCAATGTTTCTATTTCTCTCTCTCTCTCTCTCTCTCTCTCTCTCTCTCTCTCTCTCTCTCTCTCTCTTTCCCCCTCCCCTTCCCTCCCTTCCTTCCACTCACTAAAAAAAAGAATTAATGGGAAAAATAGCCTCGGGTGAGGATTAACAAAAACTGCAGACAGAGACACTGCGGGTAAGGGGCACTGCTGCAGTAGCCATGTTCTCTCTGAAGGGGCATCTCTGACTTCAGCTGGAATGGCAGCAGGCTATTAAATGCCACCCACCTTTCCTACCAGTGTCCCTTAGTTATTAGGAAATGTTCATTTGCATACACAATCTTGAACTCAGAAGTAAGAGTCTTCAGAAAGTCAAATGACAGAAGGAAAAAATGAGGAATAAAGAAAGAGCACAATGGTAAAAAAGGAAGAAAGGGGTCTGAAAAAAAAAGAAGAAAAATAAAAGATGAAAGAAAAAATGGTGGGGCGGGGAATAATTATTCAAATACTTGCTGAGCAACTACTGCACAACAGATGCTGCACCAGGCAATAGAGATAATGTGGTGGGGAAAACAGTCGTGGTTTCTGGCCTCATGGAGTACAATTTAGTAGCAGAAAAAGACATTACTTAAACAACCACACAAAGAAATGCAAAGTTGAAATTCTGACAAGTGTTTTGAAGACAGAGTATATGATACCCTGAGTACATTTAACAGAAATGATACTGGGAAGTCTTCTGTAAGGAATTGATAATGAAGCTGAATTTAAAGGGAGCAAAGGTTTGAGGATGGAGACACCTCCAGGCAGTGGGACTGGCATATACAAAGGCCCTGTGGTAAGAAGAGTAGTGAGAGAGTAGGAGCAAAAGAAGGTGGGGAGTGTCTGGAACAGAGAGAATTTGGGAGAGTACAGCATGCCGAGTGAGCCTGGAGGAGTAAGCTTTCATTCAAGCATTTGCATCTTCTTACGAAGAACAGTATAACCATCAAAAGTTTTAAGCATAAGAGTAGCATGATCTCCATTTACTGAGCAGCTAACACAGCCACCGTTATGGGCCCGCCCCTCTGTCCACACTCCTCCGCACTCGCCTCACTCACCCCATCTGCCAGGTAAGCTTCACCTTTCATCCAGCCTGCGAGGCTTACTCTCAATTTAGGGTTTTGCATTTGGGGCTCCCCCTGCCTAGAACCCTCTTTCCCACATGTCTCACCCCTCACTTCACCTTAGATCTCTACTCAAAGGTCCTCTCAGACAAACCTTTTCTAAAAATGCAAACTTAGACCTATAGATCCCACTGCTCTTTATCCTCATAGCTTGCTTGATACAGTTTCACTATTCTCATCACTAGTAGAAATTATGTTCTAAATTTGTTAGTTTTATAACACATCTATGTGTATAGATCCACACAAACAGAATTCAGCTGCAGGAAGGCAGCATCTGGACTGCGCACACGGCCTGTTACACTGCAGTGCTCCCTAAGTGCTCAGTGAATGTTTCCAAAGAATGAGTGCTGATTGTCACTTAGATTACAATCACACAAAAGACCAGTCCTTTGGCCTGGTCATTTTATTATCTGCATTCTCTCCATGGCTGCACCAAACAAGAGAGCCTTGAATTTTAGAAAGAATTGTCAATCAGAAATCTCTACTTACTTTTCCTAGTTGCATCAGAACTCAATGAAACACGGAGAAAAGCATGAATATGAGATTATTCTACATCAGGCACATGAAAGAGGAGATATTTGCAAGTATGCAGGTAGGACTGGTAGGATTAGAGATACTGTTTGCAAAAACAGTGTGGCTGTCCTAATTGAAAAATACCAAAGAAAAAGAACTAATTGTATCACCAGAGGCTAGAAGAGGGAAAAAGTCGACAAATATTGTCCTTATGTCACTGAAAAGCAGCATGGAGAAGAGTTATCTCAAAGAACCAAGGCAATTAAATACAGTGAACATTTATGAAGTGTGTATTTATTCCTTAAGATTTTATGGCGCATATTAATATACAAAGCACCATAATAGATGTTGGGGCAAAAGTTAGCCATACTACTAGACACATTCTATAATATTGAGAAAGGAAGAAAGTTTTAAACTCTGGTTTTGTATAGGCAATTAAGGGGAAAGGGTGAAGAGTACAATCCTTAGAGAAATAGATTGCCATGGGACTGGAGAGAGAAGGAGAAATAAAAGTAATCTCCTCCCAGGTTAACATTAGGACCCAATGCTCCTATAAACTAAGAAATAACATTCAATAAACGTATCTGTTTGTTTTTTAAGGCAGATAAAACAAAACCAGCATCTTGTTCATGGAAAACTCTTAAATTGTCTTCATGAGGGCGGGAGGAAGAGGGAAAGGAATGCAAGAGGAAGGAATGCTTATGATTGAAATTTGTGAGCAGTAAAGAATACTTTGCTTGATCTTCTAATTTCTCTTTGCACACAATGAGCTCAAAAGGGCTTACCAGAATGGACCTGATACAGAGGCAGTGACCACCAGACTCTATGTTCTGATAGAAGAATTGTAAAAATCATACCCTGAATTCCCATGTTGAGTTACTTTTTTTAAAAAAATATGTTTTTATTGGGTTCAAAGAGAGTGAGAGAGAGAGAGAGAAACATAAGCATTGATTGGTCGCCTCCCACACACCCCTACTGGGGATTGAGCCAGCAAAGCAGGCATGTGTCCTGACCAGGAATTGAACCTATGACCCCACTGGTGCATGGGTCAATGGTCAACCACTGAGCCACACCGGCCGGGCAAATCACAGTTTAGGTGAAAATATTGAGGTCTTCTATTAAAATGCAAACATTTTAATTATTATAACAATTGCCTTGTTAAGAGTGTGGCCAATGGACCAGAAACATCAGCTTCACCTCAAAGTCAACTTACAGATGCAGAAAAACAGGCCTCATCCAGACTTGCTAAATCAGATTCTGCATTTAATAAGGTCTCTGGGTAAACTTACATGAACAGGAAAACACCTGTGTGTATATACACATACATACATACATACATACATAAATATATTCTCTAAGAAATTAATTCAGTGAAATATTGTCTTTACTGGTAATACCTAGAACATTTTCACACTATCCTAAGAAGAGCACAGAATTCTGGAATAACTGAGAACAAACAAATGCAGTATTTGTGAATTAGGAGTGACAGAAAAGTGATGAATCTTGGGACATGGGCAAAACGGTACACCTGAGTCTGAGACAAGAGTCAGATTCATTTACAGAACCAGGGTCTGAGAGTGAGCATGAGCGCCTGTGCATGGGGTCGGGATGAAGTAGGAAAGGGAGAAGGAGGAGGAATGAAAGGGGGATGAAAGGGAAATGAAAGAATATTACTTTCTAATTTTCTTTATGGATTTCCCTGGTTTTATGTATTTACCAACAGATTTGCTTCAGGCGATCATTTTACAATAAATCAACTGCTCCCTAATATGCCCACACATTTTAGAGAGGGTAGGCAAGGCGTAAATCACCACAGCTTCGGGGTTATCTGGCTTCTACTTCTCTCTGGGCTACTGACCAGCTCAGTTCTCCAAAAGAGGGCATTTCGCCTTGAGGTTTGTACTGTAAGCACTATACCATGGTTTCCAGCTACACGTGACCCCTAGTGGCAGCTTACCAATTCATGCCAAATGAAAAAAAAAATGGCACGAAGGAGTTTGAACTGATGTAGTGGAGAATATACTCAGCATGGATGTATACATCAACAAACTCCACATATGTTCATACATGTGTAAACACATGTACTAGCTGTACATACTTTTCTAAAGTCACCTCTAAAATTTCATTAACTTTTCACTTACATGTTAACCTGTTGCCGCTCTCAGTGAAAGAAATCAATGTAAATTGTCTATGCCTCTATGTGTGGAAAACATATTAGTGCAAAGGAAACCTTTCCTCCAGAAAGTACACAAGGAGAGTTGTCTCATGAGTAGAGTGGAGCATCATCCCAACAAGTTTGTATACCAGCATAAGCATCTCCCAACAAGTCCCCCAAATCCCAGGGAGTTATCCCGTAAAAACTGTATCTCATTTAACAGCACATGGTGGAGACTTGGTTCTGTTGAACTGGTAGGGTTAACTATACAATGCTTTGGAGATTTGTCCTTTTCAAATACTCTGATGAAAATTTTTTTGTTAACTTCATGTTTTTATGAGAGTAGGATTAGCAACCATCATCTAAATTGTTGTCAGCACTGATACAATGCAATGACATAGGATTAGGCATGAAGGAACGGAGCACCCATTATACCTGGATTGGCTGAAGTGCGAGCCAAGTTTAATGCATGATGTCCCTGGTTATGCTTGGCAGTGAATATAGAGATTAAACCCAAAGCCTCTGTTCTTTCTGCAAGTAACCATCCATACTGGAAAGAGTGAATGGACCAAAGTGGTTTCCACAAGACAACCCACAAGAATTCTGTCTTGAGAAATGGTCTTAGCTTCTTACCATTCATTGCAAGATCTAATGTTCCCAGCTATGGCTTCTGAAGAACTCCCTCGTCCTGTCACTTCACCATCTGGAGAAAACCTGCCGAGTAAATATCCCACTGCATTTTTTCTACACTTTCATTCTTTCAGTGGTGTACCTATGAACATGACCACAGATACTCTCCATTTATTCGTCAGAGGCAGAAGCCTCGAGCTCCCGATCCACGTCTTCGCAGCTGCTGAGCCATGCTATTTCGTAAGCTATGCTCGTTTTAATTTGCTGCTCAGCCCAATTCTACAATCGCGAAAACCTGGGTAGCAGCATGACCTGCTGGTCTAGACACCAGCCTGGGCATCAGGAACTCGGGGTTTAAATTCCGTCTCTGAGACACGTTCGCTCTGAAGATGTGAGCCGCCCTAGGGAAGCATGGACCGTGGCGACCAAACAAGCCAGCCCGGAACCACTGTGGCTGTGCGCTACCACCAGCAAACGCTCCTGCGCTGTGCTCAGGGCCCTGCTCAATCATCTTCTAATTCAGGTCCCGGCTGACACAAAACGCGCAGGGAAAGACGAAGGGCGCGTGGCCCAGCTTGCCCTGGAGTCCGAATGACTTCGCTCAGAGTTCAGGAGGCGCAGGCGGCAAGGGGAAGACTTCAAGGTCCATGGTCTCACCTTTCAAGCCGGTGACTTTATAGAAGACCAGGCTGTCGGTCTTCCTGTGTCGACAATTCTCTCTGGGAAGGCCAATGTCACCTCTAAGCGTAATAATGGCCCCACCGTGAGGGACGCACCGTGAACATCCTGAATGCGATGGATACGTCAAAGCGAACAAGGGTGATAGAAGCAGCCTGTGCCTGAAATTCTTTACAGCTCACACAGGCTGCGACAGAAGGGATGACTCTCCAGGTTCCCGTGGAGAGAGGAGGAAGCAGGGCTCGGGGCGGTTGGGGGGGACCCGCTGGGGGCTGTTGTCGCCGCGGCAGCCTCTGTGTTCGCGGCGTGGGAAAGGGGATGTGAGTCCCCCGGGCGCGAGCCACTTCGCGTGGGGTTGGGGGTGGGGGGGGGGTGGCGGGGGGAAGGCGATGGCGGATGTAGACAACCTCAACGTCGACAGCATCATCCAACGGCTGCTGGAAGTGCGAGGGTCCAAGCTTGGTAAGAATGTCCAGCTGCAGGAGGATGAAATCAGAGGACTGTGCTTAACATCTCAGAAGATCTTTCTGCACCAGCCCATCCTGCTAGAGCTGGAAGCCCCGCTCAAAATATGTGGCGATATCAATGGGCAATACTATGATTTGCTCCGACTCTTTGACTTCGGTGGTTTCCCGCCAGAAAGCAACTACCTGTTTCTGGGGGACTACGTGGACAGGGGGAAGCAGTCGCTGGAGACGATCTGCCTCTTGCTGGCCTACAAAGTCAAATATCCCGAGAATTTTTTCCTTCTCAGAGGAATCCACGAATGTGCCAGCATCGATCGAATTTACGCATTTTATGATGAGTGTAAAAGAAGATACAACATTAAACTATGGAAAACTTTCACAGACTGCTTTAAGTGTTTACCGATAGCAGCCATCGTGAATGAAAAGATATTTTGCTGTCATGGAGGTTTATCACCAGATCTTCAATCTATGGAGCAGATTCAATGTATTACGCGGCCAACTGATGTGCCAGATCAAGGTCTTCTTTGTGATCTTCTGTGGTCTGACCCCAATAAAGATGTCTTAGGCTGGGGTGAAAATGACAGAGGGGTGTCCTTCACATTTGGTGCCGAGGTGGTTGCAAAATTTCTGCAGGAGCATGATTTGGGTCTTATATGTAGAGCCCATCAGGTGGTTGAAGATGGATATGAATTTTTTGCAAAGAGGCAGTTGGTCACTCTGTTTTCTGCACCCAATTACTGTAGTGAGTTTGACAATGCAGGTGCCATGATGAGTGTGGACAAAACATTAATGTGCTCTTTTCAGATATTAAAGCCGGCAGAGAAGTGGAGTGCCATGAGACCCGCAACAACTCCAAGGGGTATGATCACAAAGCAAGCAAAGAAATAGATATAATTTTGACGCTGCCTAGCTGGGACTTGTAACATATAGTATATAACCTTCCTTTGTAAAACTGTAATGTGTGTTGGTCAGCTTGCTCAAATAGTGTGTTTGTGGGACCCTCCCTTCCATTTTTTCAGTTAATGAATGGCATTTGCTGGTTATCACAGCAAATGAAAGACTTCACTCCCAAGAAAAACAGTTTTGTTTTTTAATTCTCTCTTCCTTTTTGCAAGCAAGTTTAATGATGGTGTTAAAGCTGTGCACCCCAGACAGTTTATCCTGTCTAAGGGGTAAGTGCACAATTGACTTTCTTTTTTCAATTCAGTACAACCCACAAATGATGGAAGTGCTCATTTTCTTTAGGATATAAAGAGAGCCCTAGGGCGCTCAGTCTGTATGTTATTGTCGCAAAATGCATATTATTGATACAAATCACTGTGAACTTTTTTTAAAGACTCCGTTTCAAAGGGATTGCTTATTTCTCTCATTGTCTTGTCAGGCACAAACTAGTTTTATAGCTATCAACAGTAGGAGTAACTTTCAACCTTGCCAGCATTGCTGGTCTAATGCATGTTTAATTAAAGCACACTTTCCTCTGCCATATACTTAAAATGACAATTAAAGCCATTTTTAAAATGTTTGTGACTTTCCTAAAGCCAAAGTGTCTGTTGAAATATGTATTGACACACCCCCAAGTACAAGGAGGTGTGGTTGTGTACCCATGCCACCTTCTTGAGGATTCAAAACCAGGTGTTTGAGTTTGAATAGCAATTAGTAACATAGTGCTGTTTAAGCTATTAATGATTACAGTTAATAACATTTTGCACATTTTCCATACAGTTTATTCATTAAGTAATCTTTTTACAGCTTCATCAGGCCTGAACTGAACCCGTCCATTCATAAAGCTCCAGATTATAGAAACAATACTTCTATACGACTGAGCAATTATGCTTTCTTTGGCCTACAGTCTTTATTCTGCTGTGAAGTCAAAACAAAAGAACTAACTTACCTATCCACCAGTTTATACAGAACTTACATTATCTATGACTTTTTTAAACCAAGATTTGTTCAAAAGAAATCTGTTTCAACAGACAACCGTGTACAATACCATGTGATGAAACTGAATTTGGAAGTATTAAATGACGAACTTGTTAAATCCTCTCAGTGTCAATTTATCAGCACAATACACAGGAGAACTATTGATGGCATTTTGACTAGATGGTAATGAATAAATTGCTCTGGAAACAAAACAAAACAAAACAAAATTGCATGAAAGCTGAGCTAGGGTCAAATTTGTGTATGAAAAGAAAAGAACTGAATTAAAAATGCCTAAGTATTAGATCATAGAGGACAAATATTAGATGCATATGTATTAGATGATAGAGTACCTTATAATAAAGGACAAATATTACATTTGCAGTAGCCCTAATTTCTAGTTCTTACCAAGTACAATGTACAGTTTCTGATATTTTCTTCTACCTGTACCATACTCCCATATCTCTTTTCTCATCCCAGTTTCCTCTCTCAATCTCTCTCTCTCTCTCTCTCTCTCTCTCTCTCACACACACACACACACACACACACACACACACACACACACAATTGTGCTCATGCTACAAAATCCAATACACCATCTCCATGCTAGGAAACTAACAATTTCCTGTCCAGTGTTCAACAACATATAACCCAGCACAAATCTTCTGAAAATGACTGACTTAAGTAGCAAATGAAATTTACAGAATTAATATAGTCTCAGCATTTTCTTCCATCAAATTAGTATATCATCATCTCCTTCACCCATGTCACAAGATGTTAAAGAACTGAAGTAAACTGAAAATCACTATAATCATCAGATTTGGCCTCTGATTTTGAAAACTTGTCAAGCGGTATTTGTTCAGTTATTCTAAGTTATCATGATTTTTTGCTTTTCTCTAGTGCAATGGCCCTCAACCTGGCTGCACATTAAAATCATCTAGGTAGCTTTTTAAAAAATTTCCAATTCTTAGTCCCATCCTAGATGAATTAAACTAGAGAATCTAGGGGTGAAACTGAGAAATCACTATTCTCAAAGGTGCCTCAGTGTATGGTTAGGGTAGAGAACAACTAATGGAGTACAAATTTACTTATCTCTATATATAAAAGGCTAATATGCAAAGTGTCCTCTCGGGAATTCAACCAGAAGACTGGGAGTTGGATCGCTAACTATGATATGCACTGATTACCAGGGGGTGGCATGGAATGAAGGAAGGCCCTGGCCGGAAGCCGGAAGGCCCCAATCAGCCCTGATCACTGGCCAGGCCTAGGGACTCTACCCATGCATGAATTTCATGTACCGGGCCTCTAGTATAATAATAAACTGGAAAGCCAGGAGCTAGCAAATGAAAGCTAGGCATGTTCCAGAGTGTGATGCAAACAGCTTCCTAACCTTTACTCTTCATATTATGCACAGTTACCCACTAAACTTCTAATTATTATCTCCTATTACAGCCTGGAAGACCAAAGGATTAGTGAAGAGAGAAAAACTTCCACAATTTGGACTAATTGGTAAAGCCTATCTAAATTAATGAAAATTAAGCATATTAGAAAATTTCAAAAGAAATGTAGTTTCCTGTCTCATAATATTTTTATCCAAACAAAGGCTTTCAAGTTCAACCAAAGCCGCTTTCCTTCATTGAGTGAGACTTGCAGAGGTCCTTATAAGATTTCTTTTGATGAACAGATTTTTCAAATATGCATAATTAGCAAGTTGTACCAGTATAATATGTGCATAGAAGATGTTAACACATTATTATTAATGATTAGATGATAGCGACCTTATAATAGAGGACAAATATTACAATTGCAGTATCCCCTATTTTTTTAATTCTTACCATGTACAATGTACAGTTTCTGATATTTTCTTCTACCTGTACCATACTCCCATATTTCTTTTCTCATCCCAGCTTCCTCTCTCAATCTCTCTCTCTCTCTCTCTCTCTCTCTCTCTCACACACACACACACACACACACACACACACACACACACACACAAACACACACACACACAATCTTTGAAGAGGCAGATGTGTCATCAGCTCAACTCCCTAATTAGCAGAGCCTAGAATTAGTCTTATTCCCAAATATCTGGTATCCACCAGGCTAGGAACGAGAGCTGGAATCTTAAATCATCACTAAGGCTTACTGCCTCATCATCATGGATTAAACTCTGAGCAAGACTGAGGGAGACAAAACTCTGACCAATCAGAGACAATAAAATACTGTAAGTATCATAATTATTACTGAAAATGTAATGAGAAAACTGATTCATCAGAACTCTTTTGAGAAGTATATTCCATTGGTAGGAATAAACCACCTTAGAACGAAGGAGAAATGAAACCATCAAGCAAGTTAAACTGCCTTCCAAAGAGTAAGGGTCTGGCTGGCTGCAGGGCTTTTGAGGGGGATACCTTTCGAACTATGGTTGCCTGCTCAGCACCAGGTTAGGGAGGCTGACATTACCATCAGTTCTCAGAATCCACCATCCCTGCCTGGTCTTTGATTTCCCTTTCCATCAGTGGTTCTCAAAGTGAGATTTCTGGACCTGCAGTAGCAGTGTCTCCTGAAATCTTGTTAGACACACATATTTTCAGGTCTTTCCCCAGACCTACTAAATAAAATACTCCTGGAGGAACCCAGCAATCTCTTTGTTAACAAGTCCTCCGGCGATGCTGATGCGCTCTCCAACCTCAGAAGCATTGCTCTAAGGATCACATAAAAACTGAAGAGTGACAACCAAATCAATGGGTGTTAAAGTAGTGGTCTTCCTAAGACCACTTGCAGTGCCCCAACAGGCAGCGCCCCATTCCTAATCATCTGCACAATGTCCGGGCCTAGACTTCCAGTTTCTTCTCAGGAACGGAACCCTGTTTCCATCTCTAACCCACTGTGGCTGAAATCCTGCCTGTCACTCTTTAGCCTTTATCACTCTTCCATTTTCAAGGATGTAGATCTTACACCTTTATTCATTCAATCACCAGCTGGAACAAAGTCATGATTGCACTAACTGCCTCTGATAACAACTACAAATCCTTCTGTTTCCCTTTCACAATACAGATTCTACTGGTTTCTTACTCCTTCCATAGCAGTGAGCTCCTTAATCATAATGGACTAAATGAAATCTTTGAGCTTTATATTAGCAAAGGATGGCTGAATGGGTAAGGAATCCCCTCACCCTTCCACACATCAGCCAATAATGAGGGATGTGCTAAAATATTTTAACAACCCAGTCTCTGAGGAAAAGCAGCCCTGACCCATAGTTTTTGCCAATATCTGAGATGTAAATACTGTCCCACCATGGCCATCGACATGAGGTCACCAAACGTGCAGTGGCAAAGAGATGTGTACAACAAATATATTTTTTAACAAATTATAATATATGTAGACTAAAACTATATGTTACTTTACTTTTACTTTTTGTTTATATTTTATGTAATATGTATGCAGAACCGTGAACAGAACATAGTTATTATACAATCATCACACAGGTTAAGAATAGGGCATTGCCAGCACTCCAAAAAGTAAAGAACTGCTGAGTCATGTAGGAAGGAAGGAAGGAGGGAAGGAAGGAAGGAAGGAAGGAAGGAAGGAAGGAAGGAAGGAAGGAAGGAAGGGAGGGAGGGAGGGAGGGAGGGAGGGAGGGAGGGAGGAGGGAGGGAGGGGAAGAAGGGAGGGAGGGAGAGAGGGAGGGAGGGAATTAATGTAAGTAGTTAATTTAGTCCATTAAAATCAACTATGTTTTGGTACTAAAGTATAAGAGAAAAACATAAAATTAACCCATTTAAAATAAAAACATAACCAGCAAAATATTAACACAAAAATAAATTTCATATTTTATAGAGCTAGAACTAATAATAATTCATGGATAACGTAAGTATATTTCTTAAATCAGTCTTATAATTCTGTATAATATTATCCAATAAAAGAATGGATGATAGACTGTGTCATGGAAGGTAAGTTCAATTTTCATATTGTGAAGGTATATTTGATGCACCAAGGTGTGAGGAAAAATCTGAGACCATTCAAAAATTGCAATGTCAATGAATTAAAAAACAATATAAAACAGGATTCATCATGAGACACTATTTATCTTGGGCCCAGCATATAATCAGTCTGAAATTCCAAATTTTTATGTGTGTAAGCATGCACAGTTACAATAGATCAAATGGAAAACATACAGGCACACTGTACTGGTTTAAGTGTGAGAGACAGGAGTCAAGTCCTGCTCTGAACTTGTTATAGGACCTTTGGTAAATCATTTACCCTCAAATGACTCAGTTTCTTCCCCTTCAAATGATATGTATTTATTTACTAACCCACTCAGACATTCATTTAAAAATATTTATTGAAAACCTATTGTGTGCCTAACAATCTTTTAGATACTGAGAATACAACGGTAAACATGTCTTAGCTTCCTGTGTATACCCAGAGTAGATGGGGGAAAAATATAAACAAGTAATCAAATAAGAAGAGAAAAAAAGTGAGTGGTACTCTGAACAGAATCCACCAGGCAATTCAATTTCTGAGTAACTGGAATTTTTCCTTAGAGGTTTCAGAGTTTTATGCTAGGGAGGGAAGGTTCATGCTGTTTCTAACCATATTCACATTTGTCTAAGGTGATGTTCACCCATTCCTGGGGAGATGTGCTATTTCACACAGGACATTTCATTCACTCACCACGATCTACATAACTACCAGAAATCAGCACAGGGGGACGGGGAAATACCTGCTCCTACATATACAAGAGCAGGAAGTGATGCGCTAACCTTTTGTGTGTTTAGAAGATAATATACAGCTCGAGAGCTCCAGGGGAAGAGCCCACTCTACTAGAACATGAACAGGAAAGGTAAATAACCCAATGCAGGAGGGGGTGCTTCCAGAAGCTCTGGCATTCTTTTCACACAAAGATTGATTTTAGAAAAACCAACTTTCTCTTTGTCCCTTTTGTGCCCTCCTTAAAACTTGGTATCAGGACATTTGTCAATAATTTTCAATGTACAATTTCCATAAATTAGGTATGTATGATGTACATTTGTTTTGGAAACCAGCCAGTTTTCAGATACATCAGGCCTTGTCCACATGCAAAGAGACAACTAGATAAATTAAAACAGTGAACGGAGGAAAGCATGTGAGTGAGATAATGACATGACTTAGAAAAATAAGCAAATCAAATAAATAAATAAACCTCTGCTACCAAGATCATAGTAAGTGAGGCCTTGGGCAAAGAAGATACCTGTCAGCAAATGACTAGCTCTATACAAATGGACAATGGCACTAGGTAATCCCATTGGTGTCCCAGAGGTGGATAACTGATGCAAAAAGATAACTATATACAGGACAATAAAAGCAGGAAACGCATAGAAAGGGTACAGAGGAGTGAGAGAGAGGCAGAGAGAAGAGAGCAGGGAGATCTCATCTGAGAACTGGTCCTGTAACTATAGCTGTTTCCTTACCTTCAATTTCCCTTTTATGACAACAACCAGTCAGTCCCTCTACAGCTGGTCCTTCCTGCCAACGTCCACATTTACATTTGCAACTATATGTTACATTAGTCTGCATCTCAAACCAAATATCCCTAAAACCCTTCAAAATGTATTCATTTTTAGCCTTCAACTTTTCATGAATATTCAATGAGGAAAATATACTCTTGCTTTTAAGTCTTCTTTATTTTATTCAAAACAGGAAATCAATTTTCCTTGCTTCCTCTGTTATTATTTGCAAGAGCCCTAGTATCCAATAAGTGGACCCTATTTTAGAAATATATACAGCCTTTCATCAAAATCTTCAGACCTTTTTCTTAAAATTCAAATCAAACCCATTCAGAGAAGAGGGGCTCAGTCCAAGTCAGACTCAATTATTAACCAAAATCAGATCTTATTTTTCTTAAAACTGGAAGGCAACACTCAACAGATTGAAGAAAAGAAGTATACATTTCAAAACCTAACATACTAGCATATATATTGTGTGACCTTGAGAGAGTCTGCTCACCTTTCTTTATCCCACTTCTCTCCTTTACCAAAGGTAATGATCCCAATCTCATCAAGTGGGGAAATTAAGTCAGTAATTTGATCCAGGAAAAGGCCCAGGGCTAAACTAAATGTGACCAGCAGAGCTACGAGGACAGACAGCAGGAACCACGAAGTGCCTACAGACATGTTGGCTAGCCTCATAATAAGGTCAATAAGATCTTTGTCAAACTCAATGGCTAAAACATTGTTTCCCAAAGTCTGCCCCCTGGGAACCCAAGTCCCCAAAGAGACTGTCTCTTAGAAAAACATCTGTAGTCTAGTGAATGCTGGAAACACTGTGTAATAGATGCACATCAGAGTGATTCACAATTCACATTAGTATATTAAAGCCTCAGAAATCTTGGGAGTACAGTCATCTCAGTTATTGATGCAACTTCCCTGAACTCCTTTGACCATAGAAGTCTTTTTGTCAGAAATTATCTAAGGAAGTTTCTGGCCTAATTTGAGTTAGAATTACAATATATCTTTTATTTCCCCAAGCCTGTGAAGTATTCTTTCTTACCTTTGCTTTTGCCCTATAGTATCCGCAGTTCATCCAACTTAAAGTAAGTCTAGAGTTTTGGGGTTTTCACCTCATTATTAAATGAAGATTAACTTTGACATTTTATCACTCTCTCTTTAAATCTTTTGAGAATTGCTTTCACTTACTTTATTTTCTTTTCAATCTCTTATATTTTCATCTGGACTTCATACCTGAAAGACTTTCTCAAGGACTTCTATAAGATTCTATTTTATAACACTGGGGTATTTAGAAGAACTATTTCCTTCTCCCTTTGTGCTTATTTTGCTTTGCTAACATCACCTGACAGAACTTTGCCTTTGCTTTTGATGAAGCCTCTTTCAAGGTGTGTTGACATGTCAGCTGATGGTCAAGCAACTCTATTAAAGATTTGTAGTTGTTAAAGTGCTGCTTTTCTAAAATGTATCCACCACTTGAAAAATCAATACAGAGAGTTCTAATATTCAACCCTCACACCTATGCTATAATATCAGTTTCAATGACAAAAATGAAGGAACTGGAAACATGTTTGACCAGAACATATCATTCCCTAACTAGTCTGGGATTCCAAGGTGTCCAAAGCTGTCGTTTTCTATTCTACCCAGACCTTGAGCTCTCAGCTACTTTATATTCCTGCTCATACCCTCGTCTGATATTATTTGAAATATCTAAAGAAGTAAATGATACAACTAAAAGCAAATTTAAATAATTATAATGTGAAATATGCCTATTTCAAACAACACTTTTGTGCTTCTCCTGAAAATTCTGAAAAAACCCTTTGGAACCAAGTAAGAGGAAAGAATAGAAGTAGGGAAAAGAGTGCTGATTAACAATAGCAGGCCTAGATTATTTACAGTAGCTTTTAATTGGGGTTAGTCAGTGCCTTCCTTTCTGGTCCTACCTGCTACAACTTCTCTTCACATTTACCATTCATTTATTCTTTAGAGTTCTAAAGATCATTATTTGTGTTTTTGAATATTTCATAAACTTGAAGATTTTGTATAAAAATGAAGGGGGGGGAAATGAAGCAAGCCTTTGAATATCTAATTACTACCCCATCTAGATCAATCCATACTTTTTAAACCAGCAATGTAAAGCACTGAATATTAAAAGATGTGTTCCATATAGTGTTCTGAGGCTAATGAACTGGGTTAAATAGAGTCAGAGATTTTCTTATCTTATGACCTCTCTGATTATTCTGTATGCTAATGTTCACAATGACTCTAAGAAGAGCATATAGTATACAATATTTCCCAATTTTTTGACGATATAAAATGTTTATTTTGTTACATATGCTGATGGATGCTAGAAATAAGTCCGGTGGAAAAGTGACCCAAGCTAGGAACAAGGAAATCTGGGCTGAGGCCTTCACAGTGATTACTCCAATACAGTAAAAGTAAAAAGTAGCACTCTATGGACACTTACATTTATTCCCCCAAAAAGGTGGCAGCTGAAAACAACATTGAGATATTTTCCAAATGTGCTCAAAAGACATTGAAACAAGCCACTAAATTTATCATTTAGTGATTTCAAACTTTCAAATGGTAGAGAAAGTAAAGCAAATTGAGACTTCCAGATTAAATTAAATCCTATATAATAAAAGGCTAATATGCAAATCAACTGAACAATGGAATGACCAGTCGCTATGACACACACTGACCACCAGGGGGCAGATGTTCGATGCAGGAGCTGTCCCCTGGTGGTCAGTGCACTCCCACAGGGCTCACGGCTGGCGAGCACAGCGGTGGTGGTGGGAGCCTCTCCCGCCTCCACAGCAGCGCTAAGGATGTCTGACTGACGGCTTAGGCCTGCTCCCCAGGGGCTACAGGACTGTGAGAGGGCACAGCCTGGGCTGAGGGACACCCCCCCGCCCCACGAAGTGCACAAATTTTGTGCACCAGACCTCTAGTTTATAATGATGTTGCTTATAAAATGAAAAAATACAGAAATCATTCGGTAATAATTTTTTAAATAATATATAGACTTCAGTCTATAAAATTTGGTCTTAAAATACTTATTCCAGTGACCCTTCTTGCATTAAAAAAATCACTCCATAGCCTAGTGGCATAAAACAAGCATTTTTATTATGCTCACAGAGACTGTGGGTCATGAATTCATCAGAATACAGCTTGTTCTGCTCTTTGCTGTTTTGGGCCTCTGCTGGCAGTGACTCGAACAGTTGGAGCTAGAACAGCTGGGGCTGGAAGCCCACTTTCAGGATGGCTTCTTCACATACATGGTTGGCACCTTGGAAAGGATAGTTGGCACTCTGGTCTCAGGCGATATGATTATCTGAGCACATCGACACATGGCCTCACCAGTTTAGGGGCCTCAGCAAGTCAGGCTCCTCATGTCACAGCTCATTGCTCCAACAAACTAGTCAGAACAACCACAGCCTTTTTTAAAGATATATCTTTATTGATTTCAGAGAGGAAAGGAAAGAGAGATAGAAACATCAATAATGAGAGGGAATCATTGATCAGCTGAGTCCTACATGTCCCCCGCCCCACCCCCTCCCGGGGATTCAACCAACAACCTGGGCATGTGCCTTTGACCGGAATTGAACCCAGGGACATTTCAGGACTGAAATGTCTATCCACTGAGCCAAACCAGCTAGGGCTAACCACAGCCTTTTAAGATCTGGTCTTTGAAGTCACAATGTGTCACACTGACCTATTTTCTTGGTTTCTGCCCTCACAAGCTCACCCAGATACAAGGAGAGTGGACATAAACCCAGTATCTCAATGAAAGAATTGGCAAGGACTTAATTTTAACTACTATGGAAATACTTTACAAGAAGTTCCTAACATTTTCTCCATCAAAAGAACCTCTGGATCTCAGAATCACATGAGATAAAATACAGTGGCATGATCTGAGGCAACTAGGGATCTAAAAAATATATAAAAATGACAGTTTGAGAGAAATTAGAGTGTTAGGGAGGGGATTGCTATCTTCACTTTTTGTAGCAAAAAAAAGAAAAATAAATAAACACAAAATGTGGGACTTGGTTGAACAATTAAGAGACTTTATAGTTTGTGAGATATAATCAAAATTTCCTCTATCATTGACATTCTTCAGGTTGGTTGCCTCAATATATTAGTAAAACCCATGTTGTGCTGGATTAGAAATTCATTTCTGAGTATAATAGACTAATCCTTCATGAGATATTAATGAATAAAATCTTCCATTGGGTATATGCGTTTGTGCCTCATGCTGTATTAGTCCATTCATCTATTCATGCGGTCCTTCAACAAGCAAGAGCTCTTAAGTGCCTGTACTGCACTGCTTGCTGCAAATGTGTGGATAAAATAGAATTGTGAGTTCTTGCCTTTAGACAACTCAGTCTAAAGCACTATTTATGTAATCACTTGTTCAACTTCTTTTTTTAGACAATTCCCATCAGAGTAGAATCTAAAAATCTAGATATGTTAGTAGAATGAGTTAAATAATGAGACAACCAAACAAAAAACTGTCACAAAGCAGCTTATTAATGATTCATGAAATAAATGGTATAAGTAGTTGAATAATTGAAGTTCAGAGTAGGAAGAAGTCACTGTGGAATTGGGCAAACTAAGAAGACTTCATAGATGTTTTAGAGCAGCAGTTCTCAACCTGTGGGTCGCGACCCCTTTGGCGGTCGAACGACCCTTTCACAGGGGTCGCCTAAGACCATCCTGCATATCAGATATTTACATTACGATTCATAACAGTAGCAAAATTAAAGTTATGAAGTAGCAACGAAAATAATTTTATGGTTGGGTCACAACATGAGGAACTGTATTTAAAGGGCCAGAAGGTTGAGAACCACTGTTTTAGGGGTTTATTCTCTAAAGTGAGGTAACTTACTAATAATCAAACATTAAGCTTCATTTGTACCAATTATACATTTCCAAAGGTATGTGACAATTAAAAACTGTGCCAAACAACACAAAGTACAGGATATGTTATCTCTTTAATTATTTAAACCAAAGTATATTTAGTTCCCAGTCTCCACTGGCCAAATTTGGTGAAAAGAACAACATCAACAAGTTTTTTTGTTTGTTTTACTACTACATTTCACTCCCCTCCACCTCTCTCTCTCTCTCTCTCTCTCTCTCTCTCTCTCTCTCTCTCTCTCTATCTATCTATCTTTGTCTTCTCACTCACTAATTAATTTTATATTGTGCCAAGACATCAGAACTTACAAAGTCCAAGAAAAAAAATAGGGAAAGTTCTCAACCAGGAGTTACTCATGGCCATTAGTAAAAGCAGTCATTGTCCCTGTAAACATCATTCATTCAGAGATGGCCAGTACTGATACTGGCTCAATTCCTTGCTGTCAAAATTGCCTCTATGGACTTTGATTAGTCTATCAATTCAATGTTGGGGCTTTGCCCAACCTCTTGGGGAGCTTCCACATAAAAAGGCTGGTGTAAATTTCCCATGGGGTAAGGAGACTAGAACACAAAAACACAAAGGATTGGCTGAACTTTCTGTCCAGAAAATGGGTAAAAAAATTTTATTCTGTTGTTGGCAAATCTATTTCACAAAAAAACCTATGGACAAGCTAATAAAATTATGACTATGTCATCCTGCCACAAGTGATAACTGTACTTCCAGGAAATAACTACTTTGTTAAAAGGGGAGATTAAAACACATGAATCTTGAATACTTATTATCTGCACAAATATGAAAGAAAATATGTAAATGGCCTTGGTAATAAGAAAATGAAAGGGGATTTCTGTTTAGTTATATATTGAACATACCTCTAATGGCAATCATTTTGCTCTAACTGTACTATCATTTTAACCTATTGGGTACTCATTGAAACAATAGTTTTTCATAATCAATAAAAAGCACAGTAATCCGGGGTGGCCTTTTATTTTTTCTCTTTGAAAGAGGTTCTTTTAAAGCAGCATCTCAGTATAAGAGATTGCCACTGTTATCAACATGTAGCTTCAATCTGTCTTCAATTTACACCATCAACTGAGGGGTAGTAACCATATTTTACATTTCAGTAGTCAATCTGCCTTTTCTGTTTATTTTGTGAATAAAATATTTAGTTGTGATTCTTGGCTGATCACATTAACAAATGGTGTCATTACTGGTAGAAAAAATAATAACATGGCATTTAAATATGATTTTTCAGTTGAGAGCTTCATTTTGCAGAAAGTTAAAATCACTCCCATTATGAATATAATAAAGTTAAGTGTTTTGCCCACTCTGAGCTATTACAATAATCAAGAAACTTTTTCTCCTAATTTCCAATCTTTATGTCCACCATCATCCCTCCTCCGGAGTACTATCAATAAATAAAAAGATTATGCACATTTCAACTACATCCACCAAAACCAGCTGCAGAGACCCACGGACCTGTGGAACGTTATTGCTCAAAAATTCTTTGGAGGTTTTGAAACTTGATTGCACATTGGAATCACCTGGGGAGCTTTACAAACCGCTGTTGCCTGGGTCACACCCCAGAGATTCTAATTTAATTGGTACAGAGTGAAGCCTAGGCTCCCCAGGTGATTCTAATCCGCAGCCAAAATTGAGAAGCTGGTTCTAAGCCCTCGCGCTACAGATGAGACATTAACCCTATCAGTGACACACACAGATTTGATGCTAGAACTGAAGCTAAAACGTAAGACTTCAGAATTCCAGTTCCTAACTCATTCACTAACCCCAGAGCTGCCACAGGTGTTTCCCCAGGCCGGAGGCTCCCCTGAGGTTACCTAGAGATCTAGATCCACTCACCCCTCAATAAGAGCAGCTTCAATGTATGCACTGCTTTGCAGGATGTTGTCAAGGGGGTGAAAAAAAAGAGAACAACAGAGGGACATGTGTATGTGACTAAAATAAAGAAGTTTATAGTATTGCTAACAGACCGTGTACATAGCAAGGGATCCCCTTCTCAAACACAAACAAACAAAGGAGCACTTGCCTCAGGAACACATATACTAAAATGTAAATGTTACAAGGAAGGTAAGCATGGCCCCTATGCAAAGATGAGATGCAAATTTGTGAACACCCTATGTTCATAGCAGCACAATTCACCATAGCTAAGATTTGGAAACAGCCTAAGTGCCCGTCAGCAGATGAGTGGATTAAAAAACTGTGGTACATCTACACAATGGAATACTATGCTGCAGTAAAAAAGAAGGAATTCTTACCATTTGCAACAGCATGGATGGAACTGGAGAGCATTATGCTAAGCGAAATAAGCCAGTCAGGAAAAGGTAAATATCACATGATCTCACTCATTTCTGGAATATAATGAACAACATAAACTGATGAACAAAAAACAGACCCAGAGACAGAGAAGCATCAATCAGACCGTCAAACCTCAGAGGGAAGGTAGGGGAGGGTGGGGGTAAGGGGGAGAGATCAACCAAAGGACTTGTATGCATGCATATAAGCCTAACCAATGGACACAGACACCAGGGGGGTGAGGGCATGAGTGGGGGGAGGGTGCAAGGGCATGAGTGGGGGTGGTGCGAGGGCAATGGGGGGGGGGGAGATAAGGATACATATGTAATTCCTTAATCAATAAAGAAAAAAAAGAAAGAAAAAACACCTTATGACTTTTTAAAGATAATCCCAGGCCAGTGGATAAAATAACATGTTAAAATATAAATCTGGAGATTTGATTGATTTAAATCTAAGACAATGAAAGAGTCTTTAGGGCCAGAAAGTAACGGCTTTTAACATCCCAATGTGTGATTAATTATTAAGGAGAGCTGTGTCCTTCCAAGTGTGAGTGGCTTGAGAATGCCCCTGAGGGACATAGTTTTGAGAAAGAGGTTTTTCCGTTGAACAAACAAGAAAGGTTGGGAGAGGAGGGCAGAAAAGACTGTAGGAACAAGGGCAGGGAAGTTGGACAGAGGATCTTAAGACAGGAACTTGGTTCCGGGAAGAAACTAGACTTTGCTTACTTTATGCTAAATAAGAAAAGCACACAGTCTCAGAAGAAGAGACAGTGGGAAACAGGTGTTTTGTCATCACCATCTCTGTCTGGAAAACCACCATCCATTTTACCTTTGGAGGAGGCCGGAGCAATGAAGTTAAGGCACAGTGCGGAAAGTGGTTAATCATTAGCTACGCCGTGAGCTTGGACTCGATAAGCATCTACCCAAGTCTTGCAAGTTTCTACTTAACATTTGTCTCTAGAGTTTTTATCTTTCTTCCTTAGAATTTCCCGCAGGCATCCATTCATTCATTTTTATTTTGATGGGTTTATAAGATTTCCCACTACTACATGAAACCTGAAATAGAATCCTCATGATATATTTTATTATGAATAACTGGAGATAATATTATAACATGGGGTTCGTGGAGCAGATTCTCCCTGTGGGTTCTTGCCTCATGAAGTTGGAAGAATAAACTCGCAGACTAAAAAGACTATCAGTAAAAGTGTGGAAATGTATTGGAAGCAAATACAAACTCCCATATAAGGAGGGGTTCCCAAGGGGGTAACCAACTAAGCCCCTTTTTATAAGGTTTTTAAAGGCTGGGAGTTGTATCTTCATGCTCCCTTCTAATTGGACCCCTTCTCCATTTTATGATCCTGTGCTTTGCCAATTGGTCTCTCTTTTAAAGGGTATCAGTTTCAAAGCCCAAAGCCCACGTGGTAACCACCCCCCACCCCCCTCCCCTATCTTGTGACATTTCTTTATCCTCTGTGAATGTGTGCCTTCCTCCTGGAACATTCCTCTATCCTCTGCAAAAGTAAGATAAACATGCTGGCCTCTGGGAGCTATCTCCTTCCCTTCCTGTATGCATTCCTCTCCTAAGGACTGCCCGCCCCCCCGCCCTTATTCCATGAAACTGCCTGTTTCTAAAATTCCTTTTAATATTTATTTATAATGAAAATAGCTGCCATACATTGATCACCTACCATATGCCAAAAACGTGAATGTCACCTGTACATGCTATCTTTAATCTTCACACAAACACTATGAAATTAATGTTGTCTTCTTTCTACTCATAGGGAACTCAGGACTAAACAAGGTTATTTTGCCCAAGGCCACACAGATTTAATCTATTTTTCTTAAGATTCCCAAAGCCTACATTCTTTCCTCTACTACACCAGGCTGTTTCACTCTCTCTATAGAACCCTGAATCAAGGAGAAAGGTGCCCCCTCCCTATGTTCCTGAAATACGTAGCAGTCTTGGGCATATTTGAAGCTACTTTTTTCCATTCGAGGGAATCCATTTTCCTTTGAACCCAAAGACCCACGGGAAACTACTAATTTAACATCAGTTGTAGCTTAAAGTAAAAAAGAAAGTGTAATTATAAAAGTCATTCCAAGACATGGGACATTTATTCCTGAATGAGACTACAAAATTTCATCAAATTTCATGAGCTTTAAACAATGTATATTAATGAATCCAGAAGTCCATCTCCATTTAGATATATAAAACTTAATCTGCTACATATCTACCATATAGCAGTAATTATACATACTTATTTTAGAAAATCTACTTTTTTCTGCAGAATGTCTAGCAAAAATCCAACATTGTCATTATTACTCCAAGTTTAAAATGCCAAACTGTTTCCTATTAATTTTCTTAAAAATGTAATATACAAGGACTTTCTTCTATTTACAAAGGATTTATGTCTTAACTCATCTCCTCTAAAATAAATTTTTCATTATATAAATCTAACCCATTTAACACTGAAGTGAGATGTTTCTGGATCCTTTTGTATTTTAAACTGTATATGTGGGGTTTTGTTGATAGCTGATACTGACGTGCAATATAATAAATATTCAGCTTCCAAGGGTGACTTCCAATTCTATCTTCTTCAATATTTAAACCATGTTCCAACTATCTCTGCTTGCTTAAATAAAAATAGCTAAAAGTTACTGAGCAATTAATATATCCTAAGCATTGCAATCATTTTAAGCAGAAAATCTGGATGTATCCTCATGACAAATCTATAAAGAACATACAAACATCACCCCCATTTTAGAGTTAAGTAAACTGAGTGTAAATTATGTCCCGAAAGTCACTCAGTGAACAAGTGTGGAGCACTGACTCAGATCCAGTAGTCTAGCTCTAGAGCCCTTGATGACTTGACCTACAACTTTCCTCCTGGTAGCCCCTTCCCTACCCTGCCTTGAATTATCGTTATACCTCGATGCCTGCACAAAATCAGAAACTGGAGAACAAAGTCTCTGCCTCTCTTATTTCTTTTATTACATTATTATCTCCAAAGATAAGGCCTTGCACAAAACTTACCCAGCAACTTGAACTAAATTATTAAATTGAATTGAACTAATTAATCATTTATTCATTCCATGAATATTTACAAAGCACATCTCTGTGACAGTCGCTG
Organism: Myotis daubentonii; assembly: GCF_963259705.1. NCBI lineage: Eukaryota > Metazoa > Chordata > Mammalia > Chiroptera > Vespertilionidae > Myotis > Myotis daubentonii. Next base: position 17,255,565 of record NC_081850.1, read on the forward strand.
TAATGTATGATAGAGGTAAAATGGTGAACAATATAGGAAAGTCTCTTCCTTGCCCTCCTAAAATGAATATTTTAATTTGGTGACATTATATTAAAAAAAAAACACAAAAACAAAAAAAACTTCAGGTAGTCAGTGGTTTGGTTGGTACACTTTTAGTTGTCAGTGAAAGTGACTCAACCAAAACTAGTTTAAATTAAAAGGTAACTTCATGGATTACATTCCTGAGAAGTCTAAGAGGTGACTGACTTCAGACAATTAGATCCAGGGCTTCAAAAATGCCCTTAGGTCACAGTGGTTCTCAACCTTCCTAATGCCACGACCCTTTAATACAGTTCCTCATGTTGTGGTGACTCCCAACCATAAAATTATTTTCATTGCTACTTCATAACTGTAATTTTGCTACTGTTATGAATCGTAATGTAAATATCTATATGCAGGATGTATTTAGGCGACCCCTGTGAAAGGGTCGTTCGACCGCCAAAGGGGTCTCGACCCACAGGTTGAGAACCGCTGCCTTAGGAAGTTCCCTCTTCCTCTTGTTCTGCTTTCCTCATTCTGTTATGTCCTTAGGCAGAGACCTCTCTATGTGACATGTGATGGCAACAAGAGCTCCCACCAGCTCCAATTTGTACAATCACTAGCAACTGAGAACGATCACTAGCAACTAACGGGTGGAGTAGTAATTTTTTAAGAAAATTTCAGTAAATCTTTTTGGCAGAGCTTTCATTGGCCATGCTTGGGTAATACAACCATCTCTAAGCCAATCAAAATGTTCAAACTAACTGGCCATTCTTTGGTAATATCCTTAGAGCTCTTCTCTGCAATTAGGGGAGGGGAGGTGTTTCCTAAAACATTAGGGGAGGAGTAGCTTGCCAATGAACTTCATACCTATTTCTGTAAAAAAAAATAAAAGTGTTAGATACGCTATAAACTAGCCGAGCAACAAACAGTTCTCTATCCAAATCCCTTAAAAAATTTTCCCCTCAGAAATGATCACTACAACCAGGGAACATTTTTTAAACCTTAGTTTAATCCTTTTGTTGCACTGATAACTCTGCTGAACTAACCCATTACATTCAACCCATTTTTTTTTTTTTTTATAAAAGAGGCAATCCCATTGGCAAAAGCAGCAGATAGCCAGGCTCTAAACTAATATACTCATTAAAAGGCTGCATTTGAGTGATATTTTTATATTATAAAATCCAAAATTAAATGTTTTAGCACTTCTCCTAGGTTATTGGAACTATGATCTCTTTAACCTCTTTAACCCATACCATGTCCATAGAAATTCTTTTCTGAGCTCAGTTTAAACAAATTTTATTTGCACAGCATTGACTAATTCCAAAAATGCTTGATAAAGAATATCACAAAATAGCCCATAAATGGTGAATTCAAAAGTCAGTCTGATCAAAATATCCATACTACTCAAAGCAATCTATAGATTCAATGCAATCCTCACTAAATTACCAACGGCATATTTCACAGATCTAGAATGAACATTCCAAAAATTCATCTTGAATAAAAAGAGACCTTGAATAGCTGCAGCAATCCTGAGAAAGAAGAACAAAGTAGGTGGGATCTCAATATCAGATATCAAACTGTATTACAAAGCCACTGTTCTTAAAACAGCTTGGTACTGGCACAAGAACAGACATATAGATCAATGGAATAGAATAGAGAACCCAGAAATTGACCCAAACCACTATGCCCAATTAATATTCGACAAAGGAGGCAAGAGCATACAATGGAGTCAAGACAGTCTCTTCAATAAATGGTGTTGGGAAAATTGGACAGATACATGCAAAAAGATGAAACTAGACCACCACTCACACCATACACAAAAATAAACTCAAAATGGATAAAAGACTTAAACGTAAGACGGGAAACCATAAAAATACTAGAGGAATCCATAGGCAGCGAAATAGCAAACATATGTCAAAGGAATTTCTTCTCTGATAATGCTCCTAGGGCAATGGAAACTAAAGAGAAAATAAACAAATGGGACTACATCAAAATAAAAAGCTTTTGCACAGCAAAGAAAACCATCAACAAAACAACAAGAAGACCCACTGCATGGGAGAACATATTTGCCAATGATATCACCGATAAGGGTTTAATCTCCAACATTTACAGGGAACTCATGAAACTTAACAATAGGAAGATAAACAATCCAATTAAAAAATGGGCAACGGACCAAGATAGACACTTTTTTTTAAAATATATTTTTTTGATTTTTTACAGAGAGGAAGGGAGAGAGATAGAGAGTTAGAAACATCAATGAGAGAGAAACATCGATCAGCTGCCTCCTGCACATCTCCCACTGGGGATGTGCACGCGACCCAGGTACATGCCCTTGACCGGAATCAAACCCGGGACCCTTCAGTCCGCAAGCCAACGCTCTATCCACTGAGCCAAACCGGTTTCGGCAATAGACACTTTTCGAAAGAGGACATAAAGAAGGCCGAAAGACATATGAAAACATGCTCAAAGTCACTAATTATATGAGAGATGCAAATCAAAACAACAATGAGGTATCATCTCACATCTGTCAGAATGGCTATCATCAATAAATCAACAAACAACAAGTGCTGGAGAGGATGTGGAGAAAAAGGAACCCTTCTGCACTGCTGGTGAGAATGCAGACTGGTGCAGCCACTGTGGAGAACAGTATGGATTTTCCTCAAAAAACTAAAAATGGAACTCCCATTTGACCCAGTGATCCCACTTCTAGGAAGATATCCCAAGAAGCCAGAAACACCAATCAGAAAGGATATATGCACCCCTATGTTCATAGCAGCACAATTCACCATAGCTAAGATTTGGAAACAGCCTAAGTGCCCATCAGCAGATGAATGGATTAGAAAACTGTGGTACATCTACACAATGGAATACTACGTGGCAGTAAAAAAGAAGGAACGCTTGCCTTTTGCAACAGCTTGGATGGAACTGGAGAGCATTATGCTAAGTGAAATAAGGCAGTCAGAGAAAGATAAATACCACATGATCTCACTCATTTGTGGAATATAGAGAACAACATAGACTGATGAACAGGGACAGACCCAAAGACAGAGAAACAGTGACCAGACTATTAATCCCCAGATGGAAAGTAGGGGAGGATGGGGGTAAGGGGAAGAGATCAACCAAAGGACTTGTATGCATGCATATAAGCCAAACCAACGGATACGGACAACAGGAGGATGAGAACATGGGGGGGGGGGGATGGGGCTTAATGGGGGGGATGAAGACACATTTGTAATACGTTAACTAATAAAGAATTTAAAGATTAAAAAAAGAAAAGAAAAGAATCCCCAAAAATAAAGTCAGTCTGATTTATAAATGTATAAAACCCACTGGAAAACTGAAATTAATGGGAAGGTCAGGGAATGAGGAGCAAACAGAAGTAGGTAAAGCACGCATTAATTCCTTTCATTCTGGGGACTGAATATACAAGTAATGAAAAACAACCATCCAGTTAATTATGGGAACATGGGGAGTAATCCAAATTAAAAACAAGAAAAAAAGGAACAAGAAATCCAGGTAGCTAAAGAGAGTAACTTGGCAGCAGATAAGAAATAACTATAACAAAAGGAGTTGACAAACTGAAAAAGGAGCGTCCTTAGGGGACCATGAAGGAGAGTGGACTTGCAGATTTTCAGCTCAAAGAGCTCAAGCAGCATTAACATCCAGCCTATTAGTTAAAATAAGAACAAAATGCAGCTGGAATTATTTCAGAGTCCGGAGATAACTTTAATCCATGAGAAAAAAAATCTCTAGAGTATCATTAGTGAAAAATTTAAAGATACCAAATTATATATGCACATGGCATGAACTAGCCTAAATAAATATAGAATAAGCAGTAAAAAGGGCAGTTTAAGACACTTAAAATAAACAGACAATAAAACACAGGAACAAAATTGATGGGAGCTTCTTTCTAAGGAATGTGGAATTATCAGACAAGAAGTCCTGCTTAAGAAACTGCCAATACGCCCTGACCGGTTTGGCTCAATGGATAGAGTGTTGGCCTGCGGATTAAAGGGTCCCAGGTTCAATTCCAGTCAAGGGCATGTACCTTGGTTGTGGGCACATCCCCAGTACGGGGTGTGCAGGAGGCAGCTGATCGATGTTTCTCTCATCGATGTTTCTCACTCTCTATCTCTCTCCCTTCCTCTCTGTAAAAAATCAATAAAATGTATTTTAAAAAATGGCAATTTAAAAAAAAAGAAAGAAATTGCCACTACATTTGGGTTCTACTTAACAGATCAACCTAATGTTTTGTTTTGTTTTTAAGTGTGACAAAAAGACTACTATATGTTCATCGAAGAATATTTCATTTTCTCTGGAACATACAGCTAAACAGCATTTTCACCCTCATTTGCAGTTAGGTGGGGACAGGTGAGAGAGTTCTGAAATGTAGAAGATGAGTTGAAGTGATAAATGGTGCTTCCAAAATCTCTTGAGCTACCCTTCAAGTTCATTGTTTCCTTTGTCCAAGGAGATGGTAAAGCTACTACATAAAAGGAAACTGGTGCCCTGAATGACTACATGGACCGCTAGAGCCTCTCTATGGACCTCCAGCAAACATATATATTAAATGTTTATTTTATTGAACAGCTGATATCAGCCTATCCTGGCTAATACTCAACATAAGCCCGAAACTTACTGAAGAAAACTGAACAGTGTATATTACAAAATCAGATGGCTTTTGAAAAGAGAGCTAAGAAGAGACAAGAGGAGACCTGCTGTACAATTAAAGTCCAGGAATAGATGAAGTGGAGTGATTAGTGAAAAGTTCACATTATTTGGAATGGCAGAGGTGTATTTAAGAAAGGACGTCAATATAAATTTGAATTGTATGCAGTGTTGTACTGCATTGCATGTTAATCCCCCTCTTGGAGGCCAAATCTTCAGAAAAGGTTGCTAAATGCAAAGCCTTTTTAAAAAATGTTACCTTGGAAGTTAATCAGGGTGGTGTCTAATAGGGTAACATAAAGGAGAAAAAGAGCAGTGAGCACAGGAGGTGAAAAAGTAGTAGAAATTAAGAATTTGGTAACAGCAACTTCTGTACTCATTCTGTGAGGACAGCATTACCCTAAAAACAAAACTAAATAAAGACATTACCAAAGGGGAAAAAAATACAGACAATGACTCTTATAAACATAGATGACTATGCCAGACCTGTAAATACTATAAGTTATATAACCAATTCCCTAAACGGGAACATTTCAATTGTTCTAATTTGGTTAATTATAAGTAACTAGGGGCCTGGTGCACGAAATTCGTGCACTGGGTGTGGGGGGTGGGGGAGTGTCCCTCAGCCCAGCCTGCCCCCTCTCACATACTGGGAGCCCTCAGACGTTGACCCCCATCACCCTCCAATCGCAGGATCGGCCCCTTGCCCAGGCCTGATGCCTCTGGCCTAGGCGTCCGGCCCGCAGCGGGAACCTGCAGTGGCAGCGGGGGGCGCCGCGATCGCGCGGGCTCCGCCCCTGCTCCTGCAGGATGCCTCTGACTGAGGCGTCGGCCTGGGCAAAGGGGACCCACAGCTGCAGCGGCCCCGCGATCGTGGGCTCCGCTTTAGGCCCAGGCAAGGGGCCCCTAACTCCTGGGACTGCCAGCTTCGACCGTGCCCAGCTCCCATTGCTGGCTCCACCCCTACTTCCTGCTATCACTGGCCAGGGCGGTAAAGGCACCTGATTCAACAATCATGGCTAGGGGGCAGGGCAAAGGCGGCCCCAGGGCCGCCTTTGCCCTGCCCCCCAGCTCTTAGCTCCCCCCTGGGTTTCCGATCACTGTCAGTGGCAGGGGGCTTCTTCCTGCTTTCCCTTTCGCCTCCCTGCATTGTGCCTACATATGCAAATTAACTGCCATCTTGTTGGCAGTTAACTGCCAATCTTAGTTGGCAGTTAATTTGCATATAGCCCTGATTAGCCAATGAAAAGGGTATCGCCATACACCAATTACCATTGTTCTCTTTTATTAGTGTAGATATTGCAATAATAAAAATTATACATATATGTTTTTTTCTATTCACAGAAGATGAATCCTTAAGTCATAATGAATCATATAAACTAAAGATAAAATAAATGTTGAATTAGAGAACTTGAGCTACTTTTTGGTGATTTATTCTTCTAGTTGTAATTATAACACTCTCCAAGAAGCTATATAAATACTGCTAAAATTAGCAATGAGCTGAAGGTATTGACATATTGCAAATTAGAAGTATATTCAGGAAAATTGAAGCTATATTTTGAACTTTATGGTAAGAGCATAAAGGTTGATTATTTACCCAGTGGAGTTGATTTTTGGCTCCTGTATTAGTTGGAATATTCTATTTTAAATAACTGGCATAACACACAACTTCTCTCTCTCTCTCTCTCTCTCTCTCTCTCTCTCTCTCTCTCTCTCCCTCACACACACACACACACACACACACACACACACACACACACAAACAAACACACGTTTGGCATATTATTCCAAATGTCTAAAATGATACAACCACTATGTTTTTCTAATTGAAATAAAAGGTACTATTTCTCAATGCAAATATATATTAAAAAGATGCCTCAGTGAAAGATAAAGAACAAGGCTATATGTTTCCCTAAACTCCTGTTCTGCCCACTTCTGCCTCCTTATAACAACCAGTTTTACACAGGAAGTTGTCTGTCCATGAGTTTGCCTTCTGCGTGAAAGCCAGCTGCATTCCAGCTTGCTAATAATTAGAAGATCAATTCCATCATAGGCTTGACTAAATGTCATTTCAAAGTGGCACATTTCCAAGATGGCAAAAACTATAACATTGACCAAAACAAAGAAACTGCTGAAGTTGTTGGAATAAAGGATGATAGATCTATAGGTGATCTTTCCAGCAAAACACCACAGTTACGTGTGCTTTTAGGCTGTATTCTGAGAACAAAGAGATGGGATTTAAATAACCACATTTTAAAATATGCAATATAATAACATAAGATTAAAACTATGGTACTCTCAGAAAAATATATAAACTTGAAACAAAATAGAAGTCAAGAAATAAGTATACAAGAGGGGAAAATGGTGGTGGTATAGAGGGACGTGTCCCATGCCTTGTCCCGGAGCAGATAGGGTGAGCAGCTGAAACGGGTAACATCCAGCCGGAATTGGCAGAGGAGATTCAGCTGGGAGACAGTTCGCAGCCAGGAAAGGCAGAGGACTCCTGGCGAAAGGTAAAGTCAAGGCTCTGGGAAGGATAATCGGCCAGAACTCTGAGCCCTGAGGATCAGAGGGAACCTACACGGCACCGGCTTGGGCCATGTCCCTTGGGAAGGGCGCAGTGGAAAGAACGTATGCAGAACTGTTGGTCAGCAGGGGATTCCAGATCTGGGTCCCACAATCAGGAAAGGCTGAGGAGTGCTGGCAGGAGAGGAGTGTGTAGAGGGGCAGCCTCTCTGGCCTCTGTGGCTTGTGCCTTTCTTCATAGAGCCTAGTTCACAGGACCTTTCGGATAGACACTTACCCGTGGCTAAAGTGTGGGAGAAGGTTCGGAATTGTGGAATCTGGGGAGAGAGGGGGATCCAGGAGAAGTGGCAGTGAGTTTGGTGCTGAGTCATGACTGAGCCTGAGACCTGGCCAGCCATTTTTCCCTGAAGAGATAGCCCCTCCCTCCAGTATCCAGGCAACTAATACAGCCACACCCAGATTCCACACTGAATGGTAAAAGGATTAAAAAAAAACAACAAAAACAACTAAATAGTCCCTGAGGGCACAAAGGGGCTGGACTAAAGAGAGACTTTCAGTCCCAACAATCAGAACCTGAGAAACACTACAGTACAGAAGACTGGGATCTTAACACATTTCCTACCGCCTAGAAATCTCTAAGACATACGCCAGGGACCGCACGTTTTTGGGCAAACTGCACATTATTTAAATCATCATAACTACAGATCATAATGCACTTTAGGTGTTGTTTTTCAGTAATTATAACATTTTTATTTACAAAAACAATTAAACAATTAAAGTTCCTAGTACTTTTTTAACATATGGTACTGCGTAAAACATTTTCTAAAAGCGCCAGGAACTTGAAGATGAAGACTATTCAAATGACCAAAATACAATGTAACTGCAATGCTTTTTGGGTTCGTGCAATTATATAGTTTTTTGTAGATTGACCTGCACGGTTTCCACCAATGAGATCGCTTCATTCGATGTGGACAAGACAGTGTGTTGACATCTGAGGTCCATAACAGATGACACGTGAAAAACGAGAAAACTCATGACCCTTAACAGATGGCGCGTGAAACACGAGACAGCTCTTGAGCTGTATGAAATGAGTTAAGCCAGACAAAGGAACACTTCACTTTTTCATTTTTATTTTATTTTATTTTTTTATTACTTTGTTATCTCTCTTTTTTCTTTGTTTTTCCTGTTTTTGTTTGTTGCTTTATTTTCTATTTCTTTTCACATTATTTTTCCATCACGCCATTTTACTTATTTGTATTTGCTATTTTTATACCATTTTTAAAATCAAATTTTTTTTGTAAATTTATTATTATTTTTTTCTCATTCTCTTTCCTCTTATCCACCCATTCCCTTTCTACTTCCTCTATACTGAACTGAGATCATCCCCATATTCATCCAATTCTTAACCTTATCTTCTAGATATAAGCTCAGCATCTACAGATTCTGCCCCCACCCTCTTTGCTGGGGGTTTGGTGTTTGTATTTTTTTTGTTGTTTATTTTATTTTTATTTTTTTTTTATCATTACTACTATTATTATTTTTGTTTGTTTTGTTTGATTGTTTACCTATTGGTTCTATGGTGTTTCCATATATATATATATATATATATATATATAATCTCCTTTTTCTTCCTTTTTCTTTTCTCTCATTTTTTTGCTCTCTTCGATATCATTTATGCTCTCTTTTCTCACCCCTAATTCTCTTAGGTGGTCACTTATAGTAAGGTTATTATTGTCGTGAGTACATTCATGCTTTGGTCCCTTTGTGTTGTGTCTTGTCGAGGTGAATTTTATCCTGTCTGGCCAGGTGCTAGAGAGTGAGCCTCATAACCAGACACCTGGAAAGGATACTCCATCCACAAATGGGTCAATAACACCCCAGACCCAACTACAGAGGTAGGAAGAAGGCAGCAGTGAGGAAGAGAACGTGAGTCAGTGAGGGACCAAAAGAGGAGTGTGTGGTCATGTGGGATGTGTGTATGTGAGTGAGGCACAGATAGATCCCGCAGGACCTTTGGGGTCAGGCTAAATGGGCTCGCCTAACTAGGCAGCCTCTACTACCATTGTAAGCAGTTCCAGGAGGCCAGCTCATCCTCAGAAGCGTAGCGTTTTTAAGGGGAGAGCTTCTGTAACTGGGAGCCAGGCCTTACCCCAACGCAAGATGCCCTCAGATATCACCTGGGACTCTACAGACACCCCTGCCAGGTACCTGCTACCTCGGCTGAGGTCCCACGGTCAATGAGTCTCCAGCCACCCTGGGCGCAGGCTTCTGTGAGTTCTGAAGCGTGCTCCCCTCTTACTGGCCCAAAGCCTTAGCACGGGGCACTGCAACCACGCAAGCAGCAGACACGTGAGCAGCCCACTCATGTACAAGGAGCAGCACCCCTGCATGCAGCCTGCCCCAGGCCTAAGAGCAGAAGCCTCACGTGGCCTGCCCCTGTCCAAGGAGCAGCAGCTGTCCGCTGTGTGAGCAGCCCACTCCCTCATCCGAGGAGCAGCAACCACATGAACAGCCCATCACGTCTGAGGAGCAGCAGCCCCATGAGCAGCCTGCCCATGATTGAGGAGTGGCAGCCCCATGCAGCCCGCCCCCATCCAAGGAGCAGCAGCTGCGCAGCCCACAACCTCCTCCTGCCTGAGGAGCAATAGGTGTGCGAGAAACCTGCCCCCATCCAAGGAGCAGCAGCTGCATGAAATGCCTGCCCCCATACGAGGAAGCAGCGGTGGTGTCAGCAGACCATACCCATACGAGGAACAGCATCACCATGAGCAGCCCACTCCCATTCAGGGAGTGGTAGCCGCCCGATATGCCTGCCCCAGTCTGAGGAGCAGCAGCCACACAAGCAGACCACCCACATGCAAGGAACAGCAGCCCTGTGCAGTCCACGCTAATCCAAGGAGCAGTAGACACACGCACCCTGCACCTGTCCGACGAGCAGAAGCTGGGTGAGTGGCCTGCCCCCATCTGAGGAGCAGCAGACATACATGCAGCTCGCTCCTGCCCAAAGAGAAGCAGTCCATCCCCCGTCCGAGAAGCAGCAGCCATGCTAGCAGACAGACCCCGAACGAGGAGCAGCAGCTGCACGTGCAGCTCACTCAGGCCCGAGGAGCAGCGGCCACCCGAGCAGCTAGCCACTGCCCAAGGAGCAGCAGCCACACAAGCAGACAGACCGACCACATCTGAGGAGCGGCAGCCCTGTACCGCCCACACTGGTCCAAGGAGCAGCAGCCACACAAGCAGACAGACTGACCACATCTGAGGAGCGGCAGCCCTGCACCGCCCACACTGGTCCAAGGAGCAGCAGCCACACGCAGTCTGCACCTGTCTGACGAGCAGCAGCTGGGTGAGCATCCTGCACCCATCTAAGGAGAAGCAGCCACACGTGAAGCTCACTCCCACCCGAGGAGCAGCAGCCACACAAGCAGCCCGTGCCCCATCAGAGGAGCAGCAGCTGCGTGAGCAGCCTGCACCTGTATGAGGAGCAGTAGCCCTGTAAGCAACCTGCCCCTGTCCAAAGAGCGCCAGCCTCACGAGCAGCTTGCCCCATCTGAGGAACAGCAGCAGCGTGCAGCCAGCCCCAATCCAAGGAGCAGCAGCCACGTGAACAGCCTGCTCCTGTCCAAGGAGCAGCAGCTGCACTCAGCCCACCCCACCAGAACAGCAGCAGCCTCGTGATCACCCCACCCCTGTCCAAGGAACAGCAGCTGTGTGAGCAGCCTCACCTACCAGCAAGAGGAGACACCACTGCTGCAAACAGCACCCACCAGAGGAGCCAATGCCAACTGAGGAGCAGCCACTACTGCGACCACTTGAGGAGCAACTGCAGCCTGAGGAACCACTGCCACCCAAGGAGCAACCCCTGCACAAATTGACATCTAGATCAGTCAGCGAGACCAAAAATGGGTAGACAAAGAAACCCCAAAGGAAAGAAAAGGAGAAATTGCAGGAAAAGTTGCTAAGTGAAACAGAGGTATGCAATATGTCAGAAAAAGAATTCAGAATAATGGTCCTAGAATGCATAAACCAGATGGAGGAAAAAAATCAACAACTTATGTAAGAATCAAGAAGAAATGAAGAGTGATATAGCTGCAATAAAAAACACCATGGAAAGTTTCAACAGTACACTAGGAGAAACAGAGGACCGAATTAGCAAATTAGAAGACAGGGAAGCAAAACACACCCAAACTGAATTGCAATTGGAGAAAAAAATTAAAAGACAGGAGGAGAGCCTAAGGGAGCTATGGGACAACATGAAACGAAGCAACATACTAATAATAGGGGTTCCAGAACAACACGAATAGGAACAACGGTTACAAAACCTATTTGAAGAAATAATGTCAGAAAACTTCCCTGAGGTGGGGGGGAAAAAGTCACATAAGCACAGATAGTCCCAAACAGGATGAACCCAAAAAGACCCAAACCAAGACACATCATAATTACCATGGCAAATGTTCAGGACAAAGAGAGAATCTTAAAGGCTGTAAGAGAGAGACAGAAAGTTATACACAAGGGATCTCCCATTAGACTAGGAAATGATTTCTCAATAGAAAAACATCAGGCAAGAAAAGAATGGATGGAAATTTACAAAGTGATGCAAAGCAAGGGACTGAATCCAAGAATACTCTATCCAGCAAGGCTATCATTCAAAATTGAAGGGGAAATAAGAAGCTTCAGAGACAAAAGAAGGCTAAGGGAGTTTATCACCACCAAGCCAGCAATGCAAAAAAATGCTAAAGGGACTGGTGTAAAAATAAGAAATAAAAAGCTAAGAAAGAAAACAGGCACAAAAAATAAAAATGGCTACAAGCAAGTACCTTTCCATAATAACTTTAAACACAAATGGACTAAATGCTCCACTCAAAAGAAATCAAGTGGCTGAATGGATAAAAAAACATGACGATATATTTGCTGTCTACAAGAGACCCACCTCAGAATAAGGGACTCACACAGACTGAAAGTGAAGGGATGGAAAAATATCTTTCAGGCAAATGGAAATGAAAAATAGCTGGGGTAGCAATACTTATGTTGGACAAAATAGACCTCAAAGTGAAGGCCATAACAAGAGATAAGGAAGGCCACTTCATAATACTAAAAGGATCGATACAACAAGAGGATATAACCCTGATAAACATATATTCACCCAATGCAGGAGCACCCAAATACATAAAAAAAATCAAGGGAGAGATCAACAACAATACAATCATAGTAGGGGACTTTAATACACCACTGACATCACTGGATAAATCCTCTAGACAAAAAATAAGCAAAGAAACAGCAGTCCTAAATGACTCACTAGATCAGATGGACTTAATTGATATCTTCAGAACATTTCACCCCAAAGCCGCAGAATATACGTTCTTCTGAAGTGCACATGGGGCATTTTCAAAAATAGACCACATATTGTGTCACAAGCAAAGTCTCCCGAAATTCAAGAAGACTGAAATCATACCAAGCATCTTCTCAGACCACAATGACATAATATTAGAAATAAACTACAATAAAAACAATCCAAAACACTCAAACACTTGGAAGCTGAAAAGCATGTTATTAGATATTGATTGGGTTACCAATGAGATCAAAGAAGAAATTAAAAACATCCTGGAAACTAATGACAATGAAAACACAACAATCCAAAATGTATGGGACACAATGAAAGCCGTCCTGAGAGGGAAGTTTATAGCTCAACAGGCCTACCTCAAAAAAAAAAAAAAAGAAAAAATGGTAGTAAATCATCTAACTCTAAAACTCAAAGAATTAAAAAGAGAGCAACAAGAAAAGCCCAGAGTGAGCAGAAGGAAGGAGATAATAAAGATCAGAGCAGAAATAAATGACATAGAGACCAAAAAACAATATATAAGATCAATGAAACCAAGAGCTGGTTCTTTGAAAGGATAAAAAAGATTGATGAACCTCTAGCCACGCTCACCAAGAAGCAAAGAGAGAGGACCCAAATTAACAAAATCAGAAACGATAGAGGCAAAATAACAACAGACCCCACAGAAATACAAATGATTGTTAAAAAATACTATGAACAGCTCTACTCCAACAAACTAGACAACCTGGAGGAAAAGGACATATTCCTAGAAAAATACAACCTTCCAAAACTCAATCAGGAAGAATCTAAAAATCTCAATTGGCCAATAACTATGGAAGAAATTGAAGCAGTCATCAAAAAGCTTCCAGCAAACAAAAGCCCAGGGCCAGATGGCTTCACAGGGGAGTTTTACCAAACATTCAAGGAAGAACTAAAATCTATCCTCCTCAGACTATTCCAAAAAATTTAAGAGGAAGGAACACTTCCAAGCTCATTCTATGAAACCAGCATCACCCTCATACCAAAACCAGATAATGACAACACGATGAAAGAGAACTACAGGCCAATATCCCTCATGAATATAGATGCCAAAATCCTCAACAAAATCTTAGCAAATCGGATCCAGCAGTACATTAGAAAGATCATACACCATGACCAAGTAGGATTTATCCCAGGGATGCAAGGATGGTACAATATCCGCAAATCCATAAACATGATACATCACATAAACAAATTGAGAGGAAAAAAACACATAGTCATATCAATTGATGCAGAAAAAGCATTTGACAAATCCAACACCTATTTTTGATAAAAACTCTCAGCAAGGTGGGAATAGAAGGATCATACCTAAACATAATAAAAGCCATATATGACAAACCCACAGCCAACATCATACTCAATGGGCAAAAACTAAAACCATTTCCCTTAAGAACAGGAACAAGACAAGGATGCGCACTCTCACCACTCTTGTTCTACACAGTACTGGAAGAATTAGCCATTGCGATCAGACAAGAAGAAGAAATAAAAGCCATCCAAATTGGAAAAGAAGAAGTCAAACTGTCCTTATTCGCAGATGACATGATATTATACATACAAAACCCTAGAGACTCCACCAAAAAATTAACGATATACTTAATAAATGAATTCGGCATTGTAGCAGAATACGAAATCAATGCCAAGAAATCTATGGCATTTCTATACATCAATAGTGAACTTACAGAAAGAGAGACTAAAAAAGCAATCCCATTTACCATCACACCAAAAAAATTAAGATACCTAGGAATAAATTTAACTAAAGAGGTAAAAGACCTCTACTCTGAAAATTACAGAACGTTGAAAAAAGAGATAGAGGAAGAAATAAACAGATGGAAGAACGTACCATGTTCATGGATTGGTAGAATCAACATCATTAAAATGTCCATACCACCCAAAGCAATCTATAAATTCAAAGCACTTCCAATTAAAATACCAACGGCATATTTCACAGACCTAGAACAAACTCTCCAAAAAGTCATCTGGAATAAACAAAGACCCTGAATAGCTGCAGCGATCCTGAGAAGAATAAAGTAGGTGGGATCTCAATACCAGATATCAAGCTGTATTACAAAGCCATTGTTCTCACAACTGCCTAGTACTGGCACAAGAACAGACATATCGATCAATGGAATAGAATAGAGAGCCCAGAAATTGAACCAAACCAATATGCTCAATTAATATTTCACAAAGGAAGCAAGAATATACAATGGAGTCAAGACAGTCTCTTCAATAAAGGGTGTTGGCAAAATTGGACAAATACACGAAGAAAATTGAAACTAGACCACCAACTTACACCATACACAAAAATAAACTCAAAATGGATAAAGAACTTAAATTTAAGACGGGAAACCATAAAAATACAAGAGGAATCCAAAGGCAACAAAATCTCAGCCATATGCTGAAGCAATTTCTTTACTGATACAGCTCCTAGGGCAATGGAAACTAAAGAGAAAATAAACCAATGGGACTATATCAAAATAAAAAGCTTCTGCACAGCAAAAGAAACCATCAACAAAACAACAAGAAAGCCCACTGCATGGGAGAACATATTTGCCAATGTTATCACCAATAAGGGTTTAATCTCCAACATTTATAGGGAACTCATACAACTTAACAATAGGAAGATACACAATCCAATCAAAAAATGGGCAAAGGACCTAAATAGACACTTTTCAAAAGAGGACATTCAGAAAGCCAAGAGACATATGAAAACGTGCTCAAAGTCACTAATCACCTGAGAGATGCAAATCAAACCAACAATGAGGTATCATCTCACACCTGTCAGAATGGCTATCATCAACACATCAACAAACGATAAGTGCTGGAGAGGATGCGGAGAAAAGAGAACCCTCGTGCACTGTTGGTGGGAATGCAGACTGGTGCAGCCACTATGGAAGACAGTGTGGAGTTTTCTCAAAAAACTAAAAATGGAACTCCCATTTGACCCAGTGATCCCACTTCTAGGAATATATCGCAAGAAACCAGAAACACCAATCAGAAAGGATATATGCATCCCTACCTTCTTAGCACAATTTACCATAGCGAAGATTTGGAAACAGCCTAAGTGCCCATCAGCAGATGAATGGATTAGAAAACTGTGGTACATCTACACAATGGAATACTATGCTGCTGTAAAAAAGAAGGAACTCTTACCATTTGCAACAGCATGGATGGAACTGGAGAGCATTATGCTATGTGAAATAAGCCAGTCAATGAAAGAAAAATACCACATGATCTCACTCATTTATGGATAATAAAGACCATTATAAACTGATGAACAAAAATAGATACAGAGGCAGAGCAGCATTGAACAGACTGTCAAACTACAGCGGGAAGCCCAGGGAGGGTGTGGGGGAGTGGTAAGAGATCAATTGAAGGACTTGTATGCATGCATCTAAGCATAACCAATGGACACAAGACACTCGGGGGTAGGAGAGGCCGGGGGAATGTCAAGGGGGGAAAAAAAGGAGACATATATAATACTCTTTGTAATACTTTAAGCAATAAAACAAAATTTTTTTAAAAAGAAAGGAAATAATATACATACATAAAAAAAATTAGTATATGATAAAGATGAGGAAATGACTGATAATTGCATAAATGATGTTGTAAAACTGAATAGCCATCTAGTGGAAATTTAATTTTATGTATAATCCATACTTTACTAGAGGCCCAGTGCATGAAAATTAATGCACTGGAGCGGAGGGTCCCTCAGCCCGGCCGTTCCCTCTCACAGTCTGGGAGCCCTCAAGGGTGGGAGGCAACCTGGTGATCAGGAGAAGGTGACATCTCTGCTGCTGCCACTGCCGGCAGCGCAAGTATTGGCTGGCCCTGGTTACCTGGGCCTTGGCCGGCCTGAGTGGTTGGGCAACCGACATCCAAGGATTGCCTGTGCCTCGGGCCAGCCCTGGGGGCTGGGGAGTGAGGGTGGGTCCAGCCACCTTCCTCCTCACCCACTTCCGGCGGGGCTGAAAGGACTGGGAGACTCTGGCAGGGCTTAGGGGACTGGGTGCCGCCATCGTTTGTGACAGCATGATGATCAATTTGCATAGTCCCTCTTCATTAGATAGGATTCCAGGAAATATTCCAAAATATCAGTATTTAAATGAAAAAATGAAACCATCATTTTTCAGAAGAAAACATAGGAAAAAAAAATCATAACCCAGGATTGGAAGCCTTTCTGAGTATTACAAAACAGAGAAGATATAAAAAATGACTAAGTTGTACCTGATTTTTAAAAATTAAATTTATATAACCAAAAAACCCCCACAAAAATTTATGTCAAAATATTATCAGAAAAATAACAGTAAGAAAGTATTTGTAATTCATATTAGAGACAATGGACTAATTGACCAATATTTCTCTAATAAACCAAGAGCATCTTCATCTTGACAAGAATAATGTCCAAAAATAGAAATGCAGGCTAAGAATATTAACATATATTTCACAGGCATGTAAATAAAGATAGCTCCCAAAAATGTGAAAAGATGCTGGTGAAGGAAAAGGAATTATAATTCTTGGCCTTTACCTTTAGGACTTATAATTATTCACAAATATTTAAAAGGTGAGTATTTAGGGATGACAATGTCACCTATAACATTTGCAACTTGCAATTTGATAATGTTTCATTAGTCTTCAGGTGAATTTTTCTTCCATCACTGTTTAGTGCACAGAGAGAGACTGTTAGATCACTTGTATAAAATAGCTGGAAAGAAAAAATTAGAAAACTTTGCTAGAATCAAGGAAGAAAAAACAATATGGCTGGGTTTGTTTTTACTTTGTACTGTTTTTTAATAGTTGGATTTTGGGGGGTTTGGAGAGCGGGAAAGTGTCAACTTTTTAAAAACACATTAACGAATTCTGAAATGGACAAAAACCATAATACCAATCACTCACAATCACACCTTAGGATGGTCCCATTGAGCATTTTAATTTTCCTCTCCATATAAATATACATTCCTTTAGTACACATGTGCACGCGCACGCACACACACACACAAACACCATACATATAGTACATCGGGTGTACCAAAAAATGTATACCTACTTTGAATAATTAGTCATTCCAATAGGTTAAATCTGAAAAGGAAGAAACAGTAATTGAGCTACCAGCTGTTAAAGTGTGTATACATTTTTGGGACACCCTGTATATTTTGTATATTGAATATAGTATCCACTTTAATATAGCAGAATTTTCTAATCTGCATTTCTCACTGAACATATTCTAGGCTGGGAAAAGAGTTTTAAGGAGCTTTGAAGGATATATAGGGGGATTTCCGTGTATGAGACAGCAGTTCCAGGACCTTAAGAATGAAAGTTTGGGGAGGGCAGATGAATTTTAATTTCTTCACATCCATGTGTATGTCTATGAGAGAAACCTATATTTTCTGTCCTTTTATGTGTTCTTCCCTGGCAGAAAGTCTTCCAAAAATAGCACTTCCAGTTTCTCTCCCATGTGAGGTGGAGTGACCTATCTGACTGGCGAGTCATGAATTGTCCATGTACAGCTCTGCCCCTTCAGGGTTCCCTGCCTCCTTGCAGGGCGCGTGCACTCCTTTCCATCTGCCTCGCAGGAAGTTTCCTGTCCCAATGCCTAAGATTGTGTCTACCTACGCCCTCCTGTGCCCAAGCAGGTAATTCTGGAGAAAAGCACCGAGAAGTACATCAACACTGCCATCTCCAGTGCAGCTGTAACTAAGTTGCTCCTTTAATCCTAAGATGTCTGCGCTTCTCCTTTGACTTGAACTTGCAAGTGAAGGAAGAGATAGTAACGGTTGACTCTGTAAAACTCCAACTTTGTCTATAACTACATGTTTCCAATTCAAGGAGCATTTTCATGTCCATTATCTTATTTGATTTTCACAGAGACCCTTAGATGTAGAAGGCAAGTCATTAACATTTCTTGAATGAATGTCAACTGTTAGTAAAAAATGTGCCGAGAGATTTACATTTTTTAATCTTAATTAATCCTCAGGACTTTGAAAAATAGAATTTACACCTATTTTAAAGATCAGAAAATGGAGTCTCAGAGAGAAGGAATTCCTAAGATTTGCCTCAGATAGACAACTGGTAAGTGGTAAGGCTAGAAATTCAAAGAGACTGCAAACGCCAGATTATGTTCTCATTCACTTCAACATTCCCAGGTCCTAGTCACATGCTTGGCACAGAGAAAGCATTCAACAAATATGAATGAGCAAATATGTGCTCTTTCCACGGCATGGAGGCAGAAGAGAGATCTTTTTAAACACCAAACTCAGGAGAAGTTCAAGCTACAATCCTATTACCATGGGAGTTGGGGGTGCATGGGTAGCAGGGAAAGCCTAAAGCTAATTTCTGGAGATGTTGATGGAAAACACATTGGTGTTGTATGTGAAACAGCCCAAAATAGAAGAACTCTGAAATGCAAGATCTAGTATTTCATAGGGGCCTTGTTACTTCTAAAGCAGTGAGATCCTTGATTCACTCATTCACTCTCTCATCCACAACTCTCTCATTTGTAAAAATGTGAGTGTTAAATTATCTTAAAAGATGTTGTAACCCTAATATTCTACCTAAGACTATATTTATTGTGTAGTTATATAGAGGAATTAGAATTGATCATATGGATAAAGTGCCTATAGTTTTTAATATAACATAGTTCTCACATGTCCACAAGTCTGCAAGCCCAGAAACTCCTGAGGACACACGGAAAACGTTAGTCCATAAAATCAGATCATTCTAACGGGGAGTCAGAGCACAGATTCTGTGAAAACATATTGTTCCCAAAGTCATGATTTAGGACATGTTGTTAACACTGAGCAGAACTACGACCAAAGAGGGAAAATGTTTGCCTAAGGAAAGCAAAATATAAATAATCTACCATCCAGCTTTCTCTCTCCTTGTGCCTATTAAACACACAGAGAAAGAGAGAGAGAGAGAGAGAGAGAGAGAGAGAGAGAGAGAGAGAGAGACCAGACAGGTATCTTATTTTAAAGCTGGGGAAAGGAAATGAAAAGAAGCAGTCATTTTCTTTTTCACACCTGACAATGCCCCAGCAACAAGTGACAATAAAGGAGATCTGCAATGATGTGTACCTTTGCTGACCTGAGTCTTTCACAGCCAGAAGGAAGCGGGTAATGTCCTCCATTAACAGAAGAAAAGCTTTAAAACTTGTTCAGGCTTACCAGTATCAAGTTATGCTATCTGATTCTTTAATACGCAGGTGTGAGATTCAAAGTGTACAGACTGTACACGTCAAAAAATGCGCTTTTTAGTGGCCTGACTTTGGAGGATATAAAGGAGCCTGAAAATTAACTTAATCTACTTGCAACAGATTTAAACCATAATGTTCTAGAAAAAATAACCATAAAATGCATTATTTAAGATTATTATTGCCTACATTCAGAGGCACATAAATAATTAATTATCTATTGGATACCAATGTTAGACAAATCGTTCCTACAATGTAGCAGCAAAAGAGTATTTCCTGATAGATGAGAACCAGGTATCATCTTGCTGATATATTCAAAAGGAACAGGGTGGGGGGGAAAGACCCAATGTCTTATTGTCAGATAAGTTTGCTGTATTTATTTTAGAAACATTAAGCAAGAACTTTAAAAACACACTGGGTGGGAGTGCGCTACCTAATAGTGATATGTAAATGATTATTATTTAGTCCAAAAGAATTTTATAGTTCTTACTCTGGCTTTTGGTTCCCTATTGAAATATTTAAACCTGACACCTACTATCTAGCATTAATATCAATAAATGTCTCATACTTCTGCTTCAGCAGTTTCATAGTAATAATCGAGCCAAAATTCAAAAAACTTTTCCTTACAAATGTGCCCTTTACCCTTCAAAGCATTTACCCACCCATTGTCAAGAATTACACACACAAGCAAAAAGAGACCTCAAGTATAATCTTCTAAAATCCTCTTATTTGACAAAGCATCAAATTCAATAAATACAATTTGCATATTTACTAAGTAAGTGCTATGCTGGGGACAGGAAGGAAAACAAAATATATGCAGATGCTGTCATTGTGGGTTTATATACTTGTCCAAGTTCACTTAATTTGTAAGAGGCTGATCTAGGACTTTGTATTGTTATTTATTAATTATTGTATTATTTTCCAGATGAACAATTATAAACCTACTTTTGCCCTACCTTGTATATAAAGAACTTACAACAACAAAGTAAACAACAATCCAATTTAAAAATGAGCAAGGACCTGAACAGATACTTTCCCCAAGAATATATACAAACGGCCTACAGATATATGAAAAGACCCTCAACTTCTCTAGCTATAGGAGAAATGCAAACGAAAACCACAATGAGGTTCCCCTTCACACTTATCTGAATAGCTATTATCAGCAAGACAAGAAATAACAAGTGCTGGAGAAAATGTGGCACTTTTCACAGAACTTGAAAAAAGAATCCTAACATTTTCTAGAACTACAAAAGACCCCGAATAACCAAAGCAATCTTAAGAAAAAAGTGCAAAGTTGGAGGTATCATGCTTCCTGATTTCAAACTATACTACAAAGCTAAGTCATCAAAACAGCATTGTTACTGGCATAAAAACAGACACATAGCTCAATGGAACAGAATACACTGCCCAGAAATAAACCCATGCTTTTTAAAAAATAATTTTATTGATTTTTTACAGAGAGGAAGGGAGAGGGATAGAGAGTTAGAAACATCGATGAGAGAGAAACATCAATCAGCTGCCTCCTGCACATCCCCTACTGGGGATGTGCGTGCAACCAAGGTACATGCCCTTGACCGGAATCGAACCTGGGACCCTTCAGTACGCAGGCCGACGCTCTATCCACTGAGCCAAACCAGTTAGGGCTAAATCCATGCTTATCTGGTAAATCTTTGACAAAGAGTTAAGAATAAACAATGGGAAAATACAGTCTCTTGCATATATGGTGTTGGGAAAACTGGACAAATAATGCAAGATATGAAACTGGACCACCTGTGTACATCATATACAAAAATAAACTCAAAATAGATTAGAGACTTAAATGTAAGTCCTAAAACCATAAGAATCCTAAAAGAAAACAGAGGCAGTGTACTCTTTAACATCACCTTAGCAATATTTTTTTTGATATGTCTCCTCAAATAAGGGCAACAAAAGGAAAAATAATCAAATGTGACTACATGAAACTAAAGATTTTTCACAGCGAAGGAAACTACCAACAAAATGAAACAGCCATGTATATTATATAGCTGACAAAGGGTTAATATCTAAAATATATATAAAAAGTCACATAAGTCAACATCAAAAAAATAAACAATCTGATTTTAAAATGTGCAGAGGACATAGACATTTCTCAAAAGACCTATAAATGTCCAAAGCCAGATGAATAGATGCTCAACATCACTAATTATCAGGGAAATGCAAATTAAGCTACAATGAAATATCACCTCACACATGCCAGAATGACTATTATCAAAAGGACAACAAATAAGAAGTGGTGATGAGGATGTGGAGAAAAGGGAACCCTTGTATACTGCTGATGGGATTGCAAATTAGTGCAGTGGAGGTTTCGCAGATATTAAAAATAGAACTACCATACAACCCAGCATTTCCACTTCAGGTATTTATCTGAATAAATTGAAAACACTAATTTGAAATGATACACACACCACTATGTTCATTTCAGCACTATTTACAATCGCCTAGATATATATGCAATGGGATATTACTCAGCCATAAAAAAAATGAAATCTTGCCATTGTGACAACTGGGCTGGACCTAGAAGGTATTATGCTAAGTGAAATCAGTCAGACAAAGAAAGACAAATACCATATGATTCAATTATATGTGGACTCTAAAAATCAAAACAAATGGGGGAAAAGGCAAAACAAAAATAGACTCATAGATACAGAGAACAAGCTGACAAACTGATGGTTGCCAAAGCAGAGGGGTGTAGAGTTAATGGGTGAAAATGATGAAATTCAAGGTACAAAATTCCAGTCATAAAATAAATACAGCACAGAGAATATAGTCAATCATATGGTAATACGCTTGTACAGTGACAGATGATTACCAGATATATCATGATGATCACATCAAGGTATGTACTAAATGGTGAAATACTATATTGTACACCTGAAATAATATTGTATGTCCACTATAGTAAAGAAAAGTATAAATCAGGACAATTGTTATAAGCTATTAGAAAGCTTTGAAAGCAAAGGCCTGATGAATTAAAATTCCAAAGGAAGAAATATTCTTCCTAGGTTTTATGGGTTAAGTCGTGCTCCTCAAAAAGATATGCTGAAATCCTAACCCCAATCCCTACGTATGTGTCCTTATTAGAACAGGGGCTTTGGAGATGTAATCAAGGTAAGATGAGATCACTGGGCTGGGCCAGTCTCCAGAGCTGTGAGAAAGTACATTCCCAGTATTGTCAACTGATGGTCACTGGCACCAATTCAGTGCCAACAGGAACCTGTAATTTGGGGTGTGGTAAAGAAGAAAACTTCATTCAGTGAAAACACCTCAATTGTGACCCAGGATGGCTCTGAGAACAGCACTGCTGTGGAAGGCTCAACAGTGTTACAGCTCAATGATGAAGCAGCCCACCTACAGAACAGCGTGGCTGAGAGGAGGCCTGAGGTGGCCCTGGGGAAAGGTGACCTGGGGCCAGTCCCACTCTAGTCAACTCCATTTCTCCCTTCTCTGCTCTGCCTGCTCTTCCCTGCTCTGGCAAGATGTCTTTGGTGTTTCCTCTTCAGTGCTTCAGCTTCAGCCAGGAAAATGCAGTGCACTCTTGGAGCCAGAGTGGAGCTGACATATAAACAGAAGTCCCTGCGCCTGGTCCCCAACTTGTCCCTCATGCCAACAGGATTCCAAATCATTACAGTTTGGTATAAAAGGCACAGTCCTGATTGATCAGAATAGAGTCACTCTGATTGGTCAGTGAAGATGCTGATGGGGATATAGCTGTGCACCTCCAATGGAACCAAGAAAGCCTCAGTCCTATTGGCTGAAATACAATTCAGGAACTTCTTTTTAGGGGCTGGCTCAGATGGCAGAAACACCACACAGGCAGGCAGTTCAGTGCAGGCTTCTTCCTGAAGTGTTATTTGAGTGAGAGGCCCCTGTTTAGAAACAACTACTGGGTTCTGTTTTTAAATTTGAGCCCAATTAGCCACCAGGAGCCCTTCTTGGTAGGTATCTTCTTTCTCAGGGTACAGTGTTTAGCCACCTAGTTTGTGGTAATTTGTTAAAGCAACCACAGGAAGCGAATACACTATGTGAGAAAACACCTCTGACCATTTTCTTTCCTGGGGGAATTTCCTATTCTGGTCATGGCCAAGAATCAATCAGGCTTTCCTAGGTAGAAGGACTACAGCAGAGCTTTTGGCAGCCCCATGGGGTTGCCGTGGCAGATTAGAAACTCATGAAGCACAACTCTTAAGCCCAATTTTCCCCATGAGACATCTCCTGAGTGCTGAGGCAGAATGGGAAATCGGGAGGCTAGATCAAGAGTCTTTTAGATGCACAGAGAAATCCCTAAAAGTCTTATGAAAAAGTAGATTAGTGTAACTAATAATCAATAGAAAAAAACACACATAACCAGATACATAGATTATCCTCATATCAGTGTGGATAGAGAACTCTAAAATACTATGATTAGTAAGCCTCTATAGGACTGTTCAAGAAGAGAGAGAGATAGAGAGGGAGAGTAAGAGAGAGAGAGAGAGAGAGAGAGAGAGAGAGAGAGAGAGAGAGAGAGATATTATCCAAAGAGGGATAAAAGGTCAACATTACTGAAATTATTAGCATAAATAAGGAGAAGGGAGATAATAAAAAATTGTATGTTGATACAATTTTTAGATAAAATGAATTTAGATAAAATTTAAGAACGCCTTAAAATCATAAAATAGCAAAGCTGAAACAAGAAAAACATATGAGTAGTCATTTATTAACTAAAGAAATTTAACTTCTAATTAAAAACGTTCTCACAGATGATCACTACTGCTTACCTTCCACTGAAATCAACCAATAAGAGAACAGAATACATGAAACAGTTTTCAAGATACTTGATATCAGCCATAGGAAGGTGATTACTGAGAAATATAAAAATGGAAGATGCCCTACTACTGCCCCAGTTTACAGCCTTCAGAGAGTTTCTAGGCATTAACACCGGAAGGGGAAACCCAGGCAGTGCCCACTGGACTCCCTGGAATGAAGACAGGTGGTGAGAATCTGGAGACACCAAGGCAGCGGGAGTTTGCAGGAAAGAGGAACAGAGAGGAGAGAGCAATTAAAAGGAATAACTTCAGAGATGTGTAGAGTCTCCTTCAATTATGCAACTGACTTTGATCAGCACAAGCATGTGAGGAAACTGCCTGAGGCCAAGGAAAGAAACCTGAGATTAGAGATAACAATGCCTGATGCTTGCACAGGTCCAGGAATAGTGCCTCTCCCCACTAACAAAATGGAAAACATCACGGCTCACAGCCCTGTAAGTACAGTACTCAGGAGAGCGTTATCTCAGTCGCAAAAATTAAGCCTACACTGAGCACGGCTCCAGTCCCACCTAACAAATCTTAAAAACAACACCTAAAGGGATCAAACTGTTTCTACGTAATTTAATTGCATCCCAGACAAAAGATCAAGAATATTTATAGGAGGAGAAAAATATCCAGAAATGAAAAGGTAAAATTCACAATACCTAATCAAAGATTATTCTTTATGCAAAGAAACTGGATAATATTACCCATAATGATAAGTAAAACAATCCATTAAAATAAAAAATAATCAATTAAAACCAAACCAGAACTCCACAGATGTTAGAATTAACAGACAACATTAAGACAGTAATGATAGCTATATCCCACATGTTCAAAGAGTTAAGTGAAAATATCCTATCTAATAAAAGAGAAAAATGGTAATTGGCGTACGACGATACCCTTTTCATTGGCTAATCAGGGCTATATGCAAATTAACTGCCAACTATGATTGGCAGTTAACTGCCAACTAAGATTGGCAGTTAACTGCCAACAAGATGGCGGCTAATTTGCATATGTAGGCACAATGCAGGGAGGTGAAAGGGAAAGCAGGAAGAAGCTCCCTGCCACTGACAGTGATTGGAAACCCAGCGGGGAGCTAAGAGCTGGGGGGCAGGGCAAAGGCGGCCCTGGGGCCTTTGCCCTGCCCCCCAGCCATGATCGGAGAATCAGGCTCCTTTGCCGCCCTGGCCAGTGATAGCAGGAAGTAGGGGTGGAGCCAGCGATGGGAGCTGGGCACGGTCGAAGCTGGCAGTCCCGGGAGCTAGGGGTCCCTTGCCTGGGCCTAAAGCGGAGCCCACGATCGCGGGGCCGCTGCAGCTGCGGGTCCCCGCTGCCCAAGCCGGATGCCTAGGCCAGAGGCGTTAGGCCTGGGCAGGGGTGGAGCCTGCAACTGCGGGGAGCTGGGGGTCCCCTGCCCAGGCCTGACACCTCTGCCAGAGGCCTCAGGCCTGGTCAAGGGGCCTATCCGGTGATTGGTGATCGGAGGGTGATGAGGGTCAACTCCTCTGGCCAGAGGCATCAGGCCTGGGTGGGGGGCGGAGCCGGGGATTGAGGGGATATGGTGGTCCCCTTGCCCAGGCCTGAAGCCTGGGTCAGAGGCGTCAGGCTTGGGCGGGGGGTGGAGCAAGCGATCAGAGGGAGATGGGGGTCCCCTGCCCAGGCATGATTCCTGGGCCAGAGGCCTCAGGCCTGGGCGGGGGCCAGAGCCAGTGATCAGGGGGAGATGGGGGTCCCCTGTCCAAGCCTGACACCTCTGGTGGAGGCGTCAGGCCTGGGCAAGGGGCCGATCAGGCGATTGGAGGGTGATGGGGGTCTACGCCTCTGGCCGAGGCATCAGGCCTGGGTAAGGGGCTGATCCTGTGATTGGAGGGTGATGGGGGTCAACGCCTGAGGGCTCCCAGTATGTGAGAGGGGGCAGGCTGGACTGAGGGACACTCCCCTCCCCACACACACCCAGTGCACGAATTTCGTGCACCGGGCCCCTAGTAGAAGATATAAAGAGGAAACCAAGTCTCATGTCTAGAGAAGAAAACTACAATTCAAAAGATTTTTGAAAATACAATAAATGTAATTGCTGGCTGATTTTTCAAATAGCATTAGATAATGCCCAAATTGAAACATAAAAATAGAAAATTTAAATAAACAGAGCTTCAGAGAGCTCCATTACAATTTTTTGCAGCCCAGTATGTGCATAATGAAAATAAAAGTTAGACTAGCATAACAAATATAAATTGCATGACAATGGACTTGTATCCAAAATATATAAACAAGTCTAAAAACCCAATAAGAAAACAATTCAATATTTGCAAAATATCTGAATACACAGGGGTGGGAAGAAGTAGGTTTAAAGTTGTGGGTATGGAAAATAATACAATAATCAATAAATAATTATACAAGAATAAACTGTTTTGCATACTCACAACTGTAAACTTACTTTTGCCCACCACTGTACATTTCATCAAAGAAAACAAACAGATGGTAAATGAACATACGACAAGGTACTTAACCTTATTAGGCATTAAAGAAATACAAATTAAAATCAGAGTAAGATACTAAGACACACCTATTAAAATGGCTGAAATTAACAAGACAGACTGTACCAAGTGTTGATAAGGATGTGGAAGAACTAGAACTCTCACACAGTGCTGGTAGCACCATAAATGACACAACACTTTTGGGAAACAGTTAAGCACTTTCTAAAACTATACATATATTCACTTATCACTTGGTTTAGTATTTCACTCCTTGGTATCTACCCCCCAAAATGAAAGCAAATGACCATACAAAGACTTGCACGTGAAAGTTCATAGCCAGTTTCTTTGTAATAAACAAAAACTGGAAGCAGCCCAACATGGAGGTAAATGGCTAAATGTGGTATGTCTGTGAAATGGAAATAAATAGTACTCAGCAATAAAATAAAAAGGAACAAACCACTACAACATGAATGAACATCTAAATGATTAGTTTGAATTAAATAAGCCAGGCAAAAAAGAATGCATATTTATGAATCTGTTTACATAGAAAATATGAGCT
This sequence comes from Myotis daubentonii, assembly GCF_963259705.1. Lineage (NCBI taxonomy): Eukaryota > Metazoa > Chordata > Mammalia > Chiroptera > Vespertilionidae > Myotis > Myotis daubentonii. Next base: position 17,283,175 of record NC_081850.1, read on the forward strand.
AATACATACCTATAGAAAGCATTTTAATGGTTGCCTAGGATCATGCAGGTGGAGTCATGAGGGATGGATCTCAAAGAAACCTGAGGAAACTTTTGTAGGTGATAATTTTTTCTTATCTAGATTGCAAGAATGGTTTCACTGTTGTGTACATATGTCAAATCATCGAACTGATTTTGCAATTTCTGTAACTTGTTGTATGTCAATTATGTCTCAAGGAACTTGAGAAAAATTCCCTCAAAGAATACTCCAGGCCTAGATGGCTTCAGCAGTGAATTCTACCAAACATTTTTTAAAAATTTAAATATTTTGCAAACTCCTTCAAAGAATACAATAAGAGAAAAAATTTTCCATTGTTCCTGGTAACAATGTATCACTGTTACCAAAACCTGGCACGGACATTAAGTAAAAAGAAAACCCAGCCAAAACCGGTTTGGCTCAGTGGATAGAGCATCGGCCTGCGGACTGGAGGGTCCCGGGTTCGATTCCGGTCAAGAGCATGTGCCTGGGTTGCGGGCACATCTCCAGTGGGGGATGTGCAGGAGGTGGCTGGTCGATGTTTCTTTCTCATCGATGTTTCTGGCTCTCTATCTCTCTCCCTTCCTCTCTGTAAAAAATCAATAAAATACATTAAAAAAAAAAAAGAAAACCTTAAGCCAATATGCCTTATACATAAATGCAAAGGCCCTGAACAAGATCTTATTAAGTTAGATCCTTACCAAGGAGTGCTAGGATGGCTTAACATATGAAAATAAATCAGTAAAAATCACCATTTTAACAGAATAAAAAATTCTCTTCTTAATATATGTAAGGGAACTATCTAAATCTGTGAAAAGTTAACAACAGGAATCCTAGCTAGCATTGTACTTAATGGTAACATATCAAACACCTTCCCCTTTAGTTAAGAAACATGAGAAGATTATCCACATCACAATTTCTGTTCAATATGATGCTTTCAACAATTCAAGGCAAATAAATATATGGTTTTGAAGTTGAAAAAGGAGAAATAAAAAGGAAGAAATCATATTGTCAACAGTCAGAGATGATATGAGTGTGTACACTGAGAATCTAAAAGAATCCACAAAACTATTAGGATAAGTAAGTAAATTAATAATTAAACACAGTGAATTATTGGTCTGTGGATACTTGTCCAATATGCAAAGTGTATTTTATACACTTGCAAGAAACAGATGGAAATGTAATTTTAAAAAGAACACCTTTTATTTAGCATCCAAAGTATTAAATATGTCGGAATAAGTCTAATCAAATCTATATAAAATCTCTATAATGCAAAACAATAAAACACCATCCAGAGGAATTTTTAAAATGCATAAATATGCAACATTCATGGAAAAAATGCCGAATGTTGTTAAAATGTCAATTCTTTTCAAATTGATCTACAGAGCCAATGCAACTCTAATAAAAAATACCAGCATATTTCTTGTGTGAGAGAGAAATGACAATTTGATTCTAAAATTTATATGAAAATTAAAAAGACCTAAAATAGGCAAGACAATCTTAAAAAGAAAAGAATCAGGGATCTTAAAAGCTACCAGGCTTGAAGACTTATAGGAAGCAGCTGTAATTAAGATAACGTGATCCCAGCGAAAGGATATACAAATAGCCTGATGGAACAGACTAGAGTCCAGGAACAGATTCACACATACTAATAAATGGTCACTTGGTTTATTTTAAAGGTACCTGTACCTTTTAATACAGGAAGAATGGTCTTTGAAATAAATGGTATTAGAACAATCCTATATAATAAAAGGCTAATATGCATATTGTCCCCTCAACTGGGAGTTCAACTGGGAGTTCAACCAGGAGTTCAACCAGGGGGCAGGGCTGGTCGACCAACCACCTGTGGCCCCTCCCCCAGGCTGCCTCCCCTATGGGTCCCCCCACCCAGATCAGGGGCAGGGCCAGCTGGACCCCACCCATGCACGAATTCATGCACCAGGCCTCTAGTTGGATATATAAATGGAAAAGAATAAACCATGGATATTTTATACCATACACAAATTAATTTGATATGGATCATTGACCTAAATGTTCAACAATAAATCTTTTAGGATAAAACAGGAAATATCATCATGACCTTGGGTGAAGCAAATTTTTGTTAAAAGGACAAAGAAAGCACTAACCATTAAAAAAAAAGATTGAAAAATTAAATTTCCTTGAAGTTAATCTATTCTAGACATCCAAAAGCATAATTTAAAAAATGCACATGCAAACCACAGAGAGGGAAAAATTTTACTGGCTCAAGAACTTCTAAAATTCTTTAAGAAAGACACAGATAACCCAGTTTTTAATGGGCCTAATTCTTAAAGTGTCAACCACAAGAAAGGATATCAAATGGCTATGTACATATATGACAAATAATTAGTCATCTCATCACCTAGCAATTCCACTCCCAGGTACATATCCAAGAAAAATGTGTGTATTTGTACACTAAGAGACATGTTCAAGAATGTTCCTAATCCCTTTATTTATTGTAACCAAATGTTAGAAACAACCAAAATACCAACAATCAAATGAAAACATAAATTTTGATATTTTATACCACTCACAAATTTAAAAAGAAAGAACTACCACCACCTGTAATAAGCCAGATTCAAAACAGGTCATAATGCATGACTCTGCTAATAAAAAATTCAAGAATTGCAAATGAATTACTTTTGATAGTCCACAAAATATTGGTTATTTCTGTGGAGCAGTGGGGATATTATTGATTAGGAAGATGCCAAGGAAATTTCATGTGGTGCAATAAATGTTCTATATTTTGATGTGTGTTGGGGAGCACAGGAGACTTGGTTGGAAAGTCTGTAAGGAGGAAATTCCAAAAAAGGAGTGGGTTGAAGGTGGCCCGCCCTGCTTATCAGAATTCTGACTTAGGGGAGTTTTGCCGAAGGCGGGTGCCCCTAATTATTCCTTGATCTTTCCTGTATGCGCAGACCCTTGGGAGTTTACTGGAATGTTTAATGCTTAATCTTTAGGTCTCCTTGCTTAAAGGACACTGCAGATGCATGTGCCCTCCCAAGATTACTTACCCCAAGATTGTATCTAAAAGATAAACTTTATCTCAAACTGCTGTTACAATAAAAGCCTAAAAAGCTAGGCAATCGAGGCTGTGTGGTTCCTTTAGCCAGGCAATCCCTTAACCCTTTCTTTCACAGCAAACATTGTGTCAGAGTAATCACTCATCCATTGCTCAGGTTCTGCTGGTCAGCCCTGGCAGATGTGGAAGACAGTTAGCTATATATAGTAAGCTGTACACTTAAAATTTGAGACTTTGCTGCCCTAATCAGTTTGGCTCAGTGGATAGAGCATCGGCCTGTGGACTCAAGGGTCCCAGGTTTGATTCCGGTCAAGGGCATGTACCTTGGTAAGCGGGCACATCCCCAGTTGGGGGTGTGCAGGAGGCAGCTGATTGATGTTTCTCTCTCATCGATGTTTCTAACTCTCTATCCCTTCCCCTTCCTCTCTGTAAAAAATCAATAAAATATATTTTTAAAAAATTGAGACTTCGCTGCATATATGTGACACATAAATAAACAATAATTTTGGTAAAAATTAAAACAGAGCCAGAGAAGTTACAGCTTGCATTCTGGTAAAGCTAGAAAGTGCACTAAATAAAAATCTGCTAATTACTGGCACCAGAACCTGATGGTCTGAGAACATAATTTCTCCAGTAGTCAAGTGGAGCCACAAGAGCAATGGACAAATCCCATATCCATTTTGTCAACAAAACACTAGATAAGAAAAAGTTTTCTCTTCTTCTGGGCATAAGTAAATAGAAAAAAGTTAAAATGAAAAATTTAAAAATGCTGCACAAATAGAATAGAAACCACAACAAGATATCAACTCACACCTATCAAAATGGCTATCTTCAATAAATCAACAAACAAGTGCTGGTGAGGATATAAAAAAAGGGAACACTCATGCACTATTGGTGGGAAGACAGATTGTAGCAGCCACTACGTATGGAGAGTCTTCAAAAGTTAAAAATGGTACTATGTATGATCTAGCTATTCCACTTCTGGGTATAGATCTGAAGAACCACAAAGTACTAATCTAAAAAATATATGCACTCTATGTTAATTGCAGCATAGCAGTGGTACATATATACAATGGAATATTGCTCAGCCATAAAAAAAAAAGTGAAATCTTACCATTTTCAAAAGCATGGATGGACCTAGAGGGTATTATGCTAAGTGAAATAAGTTAAACAGAGAAAGAAATTTACCACATTATTTCACTTATATGTAAACTCTAAAGAATAAAACAACTGAACAAGCAAAACAGAAATACTTATAAGTGCAGAGAACAGACTGATGATTACCAGAGGGGAGGAAGGGTGAAACTTGGTGGTGAAAAAAAAATGAAGGGATTAAAAAGCACAGATTGGTAATTACAAAATATTCACAGCAATGTGAAAGTACAGCATAGGGAATATAGTCAATAATACTGTAATAATTACGTATGGTGCCAATGGGTACTAAAAATATTGGGGGGATTACTTTGAAAATTACATAAATGTCTAACCACTATGCTGTACACAGGAAACTAATACAAAATAAAATTAAATGTTAACTGTAATTGAAAAATAAAATTTTGGAGGTGGTTGAAGAAAATTAATAAATGAATATATTTGAAGAGGAAAAATATACTGCACAACAAGGAAAAGGAATATCATCCAAGAGTTTCAGAAGAAGGGTACATCACATAAAGATTTAGTGCAGGAACCTGAGACAATCCTTTGGAAAGCACATAAGATGTAACTTTCATAAATATCAGAAAAAAATATAAAAGTAGAATAAGTTTATATAATTAAACAACAGTATAATATGAAAAGGTATATGTGTTCTCAACTCAAAAATGTAAGTTGGATAAGTAGAGGAAGTTCTAAAACCCTTCATACAAAAATAGTGGTAATTATGGGTTTTGATTGGGTAGAGAGGATTAAGAATAGATTACAAAACAGAATGAGATTATTTTGAGACCCTCAAAATCACAGTTTAAAAAATATTATAGGAACCTACATAAAGCTATAAGCAAAGACATGGCATGATTAGATAACACTAAAGCTAATTCAGTCACCAACTATTAAGCAAGCAAAGAGAATAATATAAAACAAGGAGGATAATATAAAAACATATAGTGACATTCTACCATGAGGGTACACATGGGATCCAAAATATTAAAGTAAGCAAATTTAGAGATCCAGGATCTGGCTGCCCTTTATAAACTTTCTCAAGTCTAATCGTCATTTGGTATACTTGTCCCTTGCTGGTAATTATCCCTCTGACTTAAATAGAATTGGGGGTTATTCTGGGTGATGGAGAGTACCTATGACCTTCAGGACAAGGACAGTTATTCTAGTAATCTCCGAGTTAGTTGCTGTCCTTTTGTTAGCGCTACAGGGAGACTGGGTCAAAACAATCCTAGGGAGGTGGGGATTCACCTTCTTCTCTCCCACTACCTTAGATGGGTTGCCTGCTGGCCTACAAACATCTGCCACCCTAGTCTCTTTTATAAAAGAGGTGTGGGCTAAGTGGAAGATGGTAGCCAATCAACACCTGCATTAAATCTGAATTTCCATTACAGACGATGACATAAGCCGCTTTTATTGTACCTCTGCAGTATTTGGGGCCTGAAACAGTATTGTTTCTGTAGAAATATCTTGGCAATAAATAATATTTGAGTTCTGGGGAAAAGCATGTGAGTAGGAAAATGAGACAGCAAGAGAAGTGGGGTGGGGAGAGATAAAGAAAAATAAAAGCATATAAAAAGACTAGAGAAAGAAAGGACAGTTCTGAATGGAAAGTGATTTGGAAAATATAAGAGAAAATTCAAAGGGAAGGCAAGTAAAGAAGGAGGGAAGAGAGGAAAAGAGAAAAGGAGAATGGAAAGAAGAAGGAAGGAAAGGGGGAAAGAGACAGATTGGAGAAGGTAGTGAGGGAGAAAGGCAAGGGGGAGGGAGGAACTTAAGAACAATATGCTATACTCTAGAGCAGCGGTTCTCAACCTGTGGGTCACGACCCCTTTGGAGGTCGAACGACCCTTTCACAGGGGTCGCCTAAGACCATCAGAAAACATATATAATTACATATTGTTTTTGTGATTAATCACTATGCTTTAATTAAGTTCAATTTGTAACAATGAAAATACATCCTGCATATCAGATATTTACATTATGATTCATAACAGTAGCAAAATTACAGTTATGAAGTAGCAACGAAAATGACTTTATGGTTGGGGGTCACCACAACATGAGGAACTGTATTAAAGGGTCGCAGCATTAGGAAGGTTGAGAACCACTGCCCTAGAGGAATTTGCCTTGAATCAAAATAGTAGTCATCTAAAAGAAGGTAATCTTACTTTTATGACAGCATGGATTGACCTGGAGAGTATTATGTTAAGTGAAATAAACCAGTCAGAGAAAGACAAATACCATATGATTTCACTTATATGCGGAATCTAATAAGCAAAATAAACTAACAAACAAAATAGAAACAGAATCATAGATACACAGAACAGACTGACAGCTGTCAGAGGGGCGGGGGGGGGGGGTTTGGGGGACTGGGTGAAAAAAGTGAAGGAATTAAGAAGAAAATAAAAACACACAAACACAGACAACAGTATGGTGATTACCAGAGGGAAAGGGAGGTGGGGGAGGTGGAAGAGGGCAAAGGAAGGATAAACTGTGGTGGGAAAAGACTTGACTTTGAGTGGTGAGTGCACAATGCAGTATGTAGAGGATGTGTTATTGAGTTGTACACTTGACTTCAGTATGGTTCTATTAACCAATGTCACCCTAGTAAGTTCAATTTGAAAAATTATGCTTAAAAAGAAAGTAGTGGTCATCTTAATGTCATGTTAGAATAATCACCAAATAATATTTCTCAACTGCTTTTTTAAGAAAACACTGTCCCCATTCGCCAAGATTCCAAGAGGGGAATTAGACAAATACTAGGAGTGGTATTTTCCAAGTTTCCTTTTCTTCATTGTCTGAAAATACAGAGCAAAGTAGTGTCCTTCAGTGAGAAGAAAGTCTTTGATCTGTGTTGTGCCCCTTTTCCTGACTGGAACAGCTGCCTATGTCCTTAATAGGACCAGATAAAGAATCCACCCTGTTTTACAATGTGAACACTCAGGGTTTACATTCATAACAGAAGGAAGAGATTTAAGAATAGCATTCTGGGCCTGGCCTGCATGGCACAGTGGTTGAACATTGACCTATGGACCAGGAGGTCATGATTTGATCACCCATCAGGACATATACCTGGATTGCAAGCTAGATCCCCAGTGTGGGGCATGCATGAAGTAGCCAATCAATGATTCTCTCTCATCACTGATGTTTCTATCTCTCTCTCCCTGTCCCTCCTCTCTGAAATAGGTTATATATATATATATATATATACACACAAACATTTAATTAACTCACCCATAATGCCTTGGCAGGACCTGACCAAAGGATTTCTCAGGCCTTATAGGGCCAAAGGCCTGACATTCCCCACCCCTGCAGGGTGTTTGAGGAGGTGGTTAAGTTAAAATGAGGTAATTTGGGTGGGCCCTAATCCAATATGACTGATGCCTTCATAACATTTTTTATAAGATTATCAGTCATCCAAATTTTTTATGAATATTGTATTTTTTCTTATTGATTTTATATACTTAAAACATCCTAATATGCGTCCTTTCCTTACATAGTTGCATGCATTATAAATACTTTTTGTTTGTCTTTTATCTACCTCTAACAAAAGTTTTAAATTATATACTCATATGTATACATCTTTTCCTTTATGGTTTATTCTTTTCTGTTCCTTTTTCACCAAAATGTCTTTGTTCCAATGTCACAGAGTCTCCTATATTTTCTTCTCAAAGTTTTAAGATTTTGCTCCACAAATATTTGTATGATATGGATGACACGATGTGCCACCCGGATCCATTTTCAACACCAATGCTCTCATTTCCCATACACTCCTCAGCTGTCAGAAGTATTGATTGCCAGTGGCTTACAACTAGGTCTCTGAGCATCGCCTTCAGTCCAAGGATGGAGCCTGACCCAAGGTTGCAATCCCTCCCTGAGGGTGGTCCGTGCATGATACCTGCTTAATCAGAGGTTGCAAAGGCCAAGTCTTCTCTTTAGGGTTTTTATCTAACATACTAGGGGCCCGGTGCACGAAATTCGTGCACTGGGTGTGTGTGGGGAGGGGAGTGTCCCTCAGCCCAGCCTGCCCCCTCTCACATACTGGGAGCCCTCAGGCGTTGACCCCATCACCCTCCAATCGCAGGATCGGCCCCTTGCTCAGGCCTGATGCCTCGGCCAGAGGCGTAGACCCCCATCACCCTCCGATCACCTGATCGGCCCCTTGCCCAGGCCTGACGCCTCCGCCAGAGGTGTCAGGCTTGGACAGGGGACCCCCATCTTCCCCCGATCACTGGCTCTGGCCCAAGAATCATGCCTGGGCAGGGGACCCCCATCTCCCTCTGATCGCTTGCTCCACCCCCCGCCCAAGCCTGACGCCTCTGACCCAGGCTTCAGGCCTGGGCAAGGGGATCATCATATCCCCCCAATCCCCGGCTCCGCCCCCCACCCAGGCCTGATGCCTCGGCCAGAGGAGTTGACCCTCATCACCCTCTGATCACCAATCACCGGATCGGCCCCTTGACCAGGCCTGAGGCCTCCAGCAGAGGTGTCAGGCCTGGGCAGGGGACCCCCAGCTCCCTGCGGTTGCAGGCTCCGCCCCTGCCCAGGCCTAACGCCTCTGGCCTAGGTGTCCGGCCCGGGCAGCGGGGACCCGCAGCTGCAGCAGCCCCGCGATCGTGGGCTCCGCTTTAGGCCCAGGCAAGGGACCCCTAGCTCCCGGGACTGCCAGCTTCGACCGTGCCCAGCTCCCATCGCTGGCTCCACCCCTACTTCCTGCTATCACTGGCCAGGGCGGCAAAGGCACCTGATTCTCCGATCATGGCTGGGGGGCAGGGCAAAGGCGGCCCCAGGGCCGCCTTTGCCCTGCCTCCCAGCTCTTAGCTCCCCCCTGGGTTTCCAATCACTGTCAGTGGCAGGGGGCTTCTTCCTGCTTTCCCTTTCACCTCCCTGCATTGTGCCTACATATGCAAATTAGCCGCCATCTTGTTGGCAGTTAACTGCCAATCTTAGTTGGCAGTTAATTTGCATATAGCCCTGATTAGCCAATGAAAAGGGTATCGTCGTACGCCAATTACCATTTTTCTCTTTTATTAGATAGGATGAAATTTAGTGCATCATTCCTTTTAGCAACATTTAATTGAATTTTATCAGTTTTAGGGTTGTCATTATTTTCTTTCCTATATTTTTCATCCATGTTTACTTTTCTTTTTCTTGCTGTGCATCTTTTCATGATTTTTTTAGTGAGAGTCTCTTGTGTTATAAATGCTCACACTTTGTATGTCTGAAATGTCATTACTCTTCCCTCTTTTCCAAGTAATTGTAAGCTGATATTTTTCTCATTACCTTGAAGATATTACTCTACTGTTGTCTGTTATTAGTTATTGATATGAAATGTATTGTCAGTGCCACTGTTATTATTTTCCACATAACCAAATTTTCTGGAAGCTTTAGAGATTTTACATTTTAATCCTACCATTCTTCAATCAAACAGTTCTGAGACTATATTTGTATTTGTATTTATCTGATATAGTACTGATGACTCATGACTATATCTGGAAAATGTGTAGCCATTATTTCTTCAAGTTGTGCATCTCTGCCATGTGTATTGGATCTTATCAACCTAACCCTATTAACCTATTCTTACAGTCAATTTGAAAATTTTAAAACTGTTTTTCTTTTGTATTCTGGATATTTTCCTCTGTGCTACCTTCCTATTCACTAATTCTCTTTTTGACCATGGTCATTCTTGAGTTTACTTCATATGTTTAATTATTATTTTAGTTATTACATATATATGTATATATATATATATATATATATATATATATACATATATATATATATATTAATTTCAGAGAGGAAGGGAGAGGAGAGACAGAAACATCAATGATGAGAGAGAATCATTGACCGGCTGCCTCCTGCACACCCCCCATTGGGGACCGAGCCCACAACCCGGGCATGTGCCCTTGGCCGGAATCAAACCCAGGACCCTTCAGTCCACAGGCCAACACTCTATCCACTGAGCCAAACCAGCCAGGGCATTATTATACTTTTTAAATTTCCAAAGTTTTTATTGATTCTTTTATCCAACTATTTTTGTTTCATTTCTACCAGTTTTGTTTTATAATTTCTTATTCTTTTTAAATGGACCCTATCTTTTATTTGTCTCATTGAGCATTTCAATTTTAAGCCTACTTATTTTGTAATTTTTATCAGTCTGTTCCTTAAAGTTAATTTCACGTCAAACAAATTTATGTTTCAATTCTGGATGTGTTGGCTCTTGTTAGCATTAGATAGTTTTTTTGTGGTTTGAATTATAAAGGCCAAATTTTTAATGCTCTCCCAATAACCTATCACCTTTCTATTCTTTTGTCCTCTGTGCTCACCCCCCGCCCCTAGTAATTTTGCAATTGTTTCTCCCCAGCCCCTAACCTCATATCTAACATGTCTCCTATTGGCTTTTGACAGTTTCTGCCTCTTGGTAAGACTGAAAATATCTGAATTGAATACAGATTCAGTCATGCACCATTGGAATGTTTTCATCCCTCATCCTGAAGTAGTGTCTGTATTAACCTTCCCTACTGGGTGAACAGCTTGGCAGACACTAGCTATTAGCAATGACTGGAAGTGAACTTTGTTTTGATTTTTTTTTTTTTACTTTTCCTTATCTGCAAGATACTCTCTAAGACCCTAATTTCAAGCATTCAACTTAATTTTCATCTGCCCTTTCCTTTCCTCCCTCTGGTGTGCAAATTTTTATTCAACTTCACTCTAAAACTATCATATTTCTGGCTGCCAGTCTCTGTATTGGATCAAGATATCAGAAAGTCCATGGCTTCCCTACCTACCACTAATGTAATTGTTCTATTTCTTATCTGGTTCTCGGACATATTGGTCTTATGTATGAACCCTGTTAGGTTCACTGGTTTTCCATTGTTATAAATTATTCTCACTGCTACAGTTTTAGTGTATGATAACTTGAACTTACACCTGTATTTGATTTTCACACACGAATCCGATAAAACTTCTCCATTTTTCTCATTATATAAAAATTCAGGAATTAAGTATATGGCATAAAAGGATGTCATTATATGATGCAGAATAATGACAATATTTGGTCAGAAAAATGGCAATAGGATTTGTTTTTCCTTAAGAAAGAATAATCCATTTAAATCAGTAGTTTTCAGAATTTATGCTTTTTAATAATCTAAGGATCATGTTAAAAATTCTGGGTCCTAATTTTCAAAATTTCTCATTTTGTAACTCTAGTATTAAACCAATGGGGGCTGGGGGTGACACAAATTTAATGCAGACCAGATGATATATCCTAGTAAAATGGTGTTTTAAAACTATAAATTGCACCTTAGAGTGACTAGTATTTAAAAACTTACCTGTTCCAAACCTACATGCCTTATGCAAAATGAGAAGAAAAGATCATTTATATTAAAAGAATCTTTTGTCCTTTTATCTTAAAGATTCTATATTTTTTATTTAGTTTGCTTAATTTTCTTAAGAGTGATGTAAAGGTAAGTTATATCTAATAAAACGTAAGAAATGAGGTTATACCACTCACCTTGGTCATAAATAGCCCCTCTCTGTACCTTTTAAGTTAAATGAGGCACTTTTTTTCATAATGACTGCTTTTCAATGTTTCAGTGAAATTAAAAATAGTTACACTTCCTCTTCTATGGATGGGTAGGTGTCTTCCATATTTTGAATCACTTGATCACTTAATTTTTTTTTTTTTTATTTTTTTGCTGCAATAGACGTTGAAAAGGACGGAGCTATAAGGAGGTACAATGAAGTCTATTCCATTTTAAAGGTCATTGATTTAGGCCAGAACAATGAGGGAAACAGTAATAAATGCAAGCCGTGTTGAGAAAGGCAAAGTGACTGACTAATTACTGCAAACCCTTCGCCATCCAGCCTCACTCTTCGCGAAGCAACGTGGTTCAGTACCTTAGTCCTGCCGAAGCCAATTACCAAAGCCAATTTCATGCATGGGTAGCACTGAGTTTTACCCTCTCTCTTCTTCCCCTCCCTGTGTAAGCCAAAGAAATGTATTCCTAAGCTATCCCAAATTCAAACTTATAAGTTAGCACAAATATGACATTCCATATTTTAGAATGTTTTGCTTTAACTCATGTTTCATGAAGCCCATCTAGATATATAAGTGATAGTTGTTTATTGTGGGTGGGCATCTTAACATTGAAGGAAGAGAGATGTCACAAAGGCAATGAAACATTTCTCCAAAAAGGTTAGTTTAAGAAAAATGATGCTATGGATTGCAAATGTCAAAAAGTGTTTGGAATTAAAATCTAACTTTATGAAAAAGAAACTAGGGGACCCTCCTTAACACATTTATTATGTCACTCTTGCACATAACTGTGCAGAATTAATAGGGAAGAAATAATTAGCTCTCTGATCCCTACTAAAATATATAACTATGTTTTAATAATACAAGAAACATAAAGAAAATAAAGAGGTTTTCAATAAAGAATTTGATAGATTTATGAATTTTTTTAATTACCTTGATTCCCTTCCAAGAGCAAGAAAACTACTTGGCAATTTTTAACCACAGAAAATATGTCATTATAATATAGAAAGAAGATGTTTATATTTATAGTTTTTCTAGATATAAAATAAAATGATCACTGTATCAAACTTAGACATGAAGGGTTTTTCATGGTTTCTTAAAACGCAACATTATACTCAGAGTTTATACTAGTATGTTCTAGATTTTGGATGTGAAAAATGATGTGGTATAATAGATGATGGGGATATAAGACATGTTCTTAAAATCTGAGTCAAATAATAACTCCTCGCTGGTTAGTGAAACCAAGCATTGAACATAGGATCCTTCTGACTCTCAGCATATCCTCTTCCCATTCTACCATCCTTCCTAGAATGTCCTGTCTTTCATCCCTTCATTTCCAATTTTTGCATTTTCAACACCAGGTAAAATGCTGCCTCCTTAACTTAGCCTTCTCTTAGTCACATGACTGGCAGTAATCTCTTCTTCATATAAACCACAACAGTGCCCTGGACAGTTTTCTCAATGGTTAGAGCATCAGCCCATGGACCAAAAAGTCTTGGGTTTGATTCCAGGTCAAGGGCAGATACCTCCATTGCAGGTTCAATCCCCAGGGCATGAGTAGGAGGCAACCAATCCATATGTCTCTCTCATCCATGTTTCTCTCTCTCTCTCTCTCTCTCTCTCTCTCTCTCTCTCTCTCTCTCTCTCTCTCCACCTCCCCGCCTAGTTTCCCCTCCCTTCCACTCTCTAAAAAATCAATGGAAAACATATCCTCAGGTGAGGATTGAAAAATAAATAAATAAAACAATTTATCTATGTCTCCATCTCTTTCAATAGACTCATAGCTTATTAGCCTTTTATTTAGTTATTTATTCCCTGCTAGAATGTAATTATGTTTAAGGTATGCTATTTATCATATCTTTACATCACCAGATGAGTTAAAGACTCTGCCTTGTCCCTTGTACAAGTTTAATTATTTTTTAAAATGAATGAAGAGATTAATAAAATTCAACTCTTCCATATATAACTGAACTAATAATGCAGTGATCTAATCACTATAAAGTAAGGTTTTCTTAACTAGATTTTGGAATAAGTTCACAATATTGGCCTTTAGACTTAAAAAAATAATTATTTAATAACCAATGGACACAGACACTGGGGCGGTGGGGGCTTGCCCTTGTGGGTGGGAGTGACGGCGGGCGAGGGAAGTCAATCCCAGAAAAAGGAGACATATGTAACACTTTAAACAAAAACAAAACAAAAAAAAGAAAGAAAGAAAGACTCAGGGACACAGACAATATTATGACAAATGCCAGAGGAAAGGGGGTGGGAATAGAGGGACATAGCAGAGGGTAGTGAGGGAATAAATGGTAATGGACATTGACTGGACTTGGAGTGGTGAACACACAAAACAATATTCAGATGATGAATTGTAGAATTGTCCCTGAAACCTATATAATTTTATTAACCAATGTCACCCCAATAAATTCAATTAAGAATTAAAAAAAAAGAAAAAATTAAAAAGGTGAAAAGATTAAAAATTAAAATCACAAATTAGAAGTTACAAAATAGCCATGGGGTTGTAGAGTGCAGCATAAGAAATATAGTCAATAATATGTAATGAATATGTATGGTATCAGATGGGTACTAGATTTATTGGGATGATCACTTTGAAATATATAAATGTCTAATCACTGGGATATACACCTAAAATTATATGTCAACTGTAATTTAAAAATAAAAAGCTACTTTAAAATAAAAAATATAAAATTTCCTTAAAAAATTATAATTATGTAAGCTAATAAGATTTCCACAATTTCTAATGTAAAGTGTGGCTATGCTAGTTATTGCTGAAAATCAAGGTTTTGTATTTACTGCCATTAAATTTTAGGCTGCTACTTTTATCTAATCATCACAAACCATTGTTCTATTTTTTATAGTGATTCTATAACCCAATGCATGAATGGTCTCTTCCTGAATTAAGGCATCTATACCTGGTAAGGTTTTATATATAAGTGATCAATAATGTGTTGAATAAAAGAGGGGCAAGGAAAGCACTGGAATTCTCTCACATGAGTGAAAGTGACTTATCAACATGCCCTCTTTCAGTAAGTTTTTAAAACCTAACTATTAATTAAGACCACATTTCTATATTATTTTCAAGAGCTTATTGTTAAACTCCATTTGAAATTCTATGATTAGATTAAAATTAGCTAGCTTTTTAAAAATCTCCATTTGGACTTTTTTTAAAATGTAGGGCTAGCCTATTTCAAATTACCTTCCTGATGTGAATAACTAGAGACTGAAAACAAAGAGAACTTGAAAATATAAAAGGTAACAAACAAATGCTAGAAAATTAAAATGCAATTATTAAAATTAAAATCTCAATAGATGAGGTTAATAGTGGATTATATGTAACTGAAGAGAATGTTGGTGAACTGTAAAGTAAAAAGGATATATTGAAACTAAAGCCCCAAAATAAAGGTTAAAAATGAAAAGGACTACTAGTATAAGTGAGAAATGGCAACTAGTGCTAATGTGGTAAAAAAAATTCTAACTGACATGTAAATAAAATGAACAAAAACCTTTCTAAAATTAAAAATGCCTACTGACATTTTCTAATTTAAAGGATATGGGGGTAAAGTTATGTAAACATTCAGGAAGATTAGAAATAAAATTAAAAGGTTTTCTATGAAGGATAGAAGTCAGCTTGTCCTCAGACTTCTAGGCAACATGAAAGTCTGTAAGGCAAGAGGATAGCAATTACAGAATTGCAGGGGGAGGCTCACATCTGTTTGGCAAGATGACAGAAAGGTAGTGTTAAATATACAAAGGTTCAAAATATATTATCAAAATACCCTTATTGAAAAAGTTACTCAGAATGTACCACATCTGACCAAGAACCAAAAGAAAGAGCTCAACTGTGAAGAGTCTGGGGGTAGAAGGCCCTACAGTGAGCAGTGCTGCTATTTACACCAATGACATCCAGCAAGTTGCTGAAATTACAGTAAAGCCAAGTGAAAACTTCAGTAGTAGCTCCTAAAAGAGAAGATGAATAGTGTCAAAAGTAATTCAAGCAAAACCCAACTTTTAGAAGTTTAGTAGCAACAATTTTTTGATCATGAGCCTAATTTTATGCATCATGAGTAAGAACATGAGCTTGGAGCCAAACTGGATTCCGCATCCTCACTCTATTAACTGAGGCACATGCTTGACCTTTCTGGGCCCCTGTCTTCTCACCTACTAAATGCGCGCCTGAAGTGCACTGCTCTCAGGGCGTAAGTGAAAGAACAGACTGACCCCTTCAAACATGGGAGAGACTCCATGAAGAGTCCAACTCCTCTCTCCTCAGCTGTTCACTTACTCCAGAAAGTTATTTTTCTTAGTTGACAAACTAATAATCATTTCCATGTTCTTTGTTAATGGTCATCCATGTTAATTCCCACTTGGCCATGGCACTCTTCTTCCAACTTCTTTCTTAGTTATTTCTCCTGCCTCCCTTCCATCACATCCTTCAAAAATATGAGCTACCTTAGAGGGCATGCTATACAGTCACATTGCTGTATTGAAATGACTCATTCATCCTTTTCTTCCTGGACTGGTAGAAGCTAGAATCTTTAACAATGATGTAGTAGCATCGAGACTGCAATAAAGTGTTTGCCATGAAATATATACTATGAGCTAAAGTAATAGTTATTTTCTATGTCAAAAACTTTTATTCTTAAAAGTCCACTTTTTCTATCCAACATGAAGCTACATTTTTCCTAACTGAAATTGATATTTGTAGAAACTCCTCAGAGTGTACACACTTTAAGTTGATTTAAAATGAACAAGAACTCAGATTGTTTACATATTTATTTCAAAATTTTAAAACAGATTATTTCCATGCTTCCAGTAAAAGTGTTTTGTCACCTATAATAATTCAGAATTATATCAAATTTTCACCAATCTTTATGGACATTAAAAGAATCTAACCCTTAAGCCCTCCATGCTAAGTAGAAAGCTTATAAAACTAAATATTCAAGTCACTCTTAGAGAATATTTTAATACCTAAATATCTGTCAATGAAATAAATAAATTTGTATACCTGAAATTATACTTAATCTGTTGTATACATTTGATCAATTTAGTTGTAGAAATTGTATCAGCAGTATAATATAGTAGTTTATTCATAACAACAATTAGACAGTACCCTTCCGATGATTAATAAGTCAAGAAAATAAAAAGAAACATGTATCTAATAACATATGGAATTCATCCATGGATTCAAGTTAAACTGCTGTTTTTATAATTTTCAGATCATAAGTTGGCAATTTTTAAACTACACAAAAATGATTTTTCATTTATAGGCTCTACCCCAACCTCTACTCTCATGAAATTTTGAAGAGGATTAGTTTTAAATTAATCTTTCAAAGTACTGCTCATACTAGAATAAGGAATCAGCCAGCATTCACACTTCCCAAAACTCACAAAATGACTCACGCCTCTTCTCTGAATCCTCTCTTTGTCATCCACCTGATACACAATAAAGCATAATTCCACAGGACTTGAATATCTGCTGGAAGTAGCTTATTCAGTCAATTTGAGCAGAAAGCAAGCCTTCCATTTCCTATAGAAAATACACTCCATGGTTTCACACTCTGAAACTAAATGACCTAATGTATTTTATTGAAAAGCAATACAACTGAACAAGTGATCCAGATTGCCTTGGACTTAAAATAGATACTCAAATATTTATTGTTTCCATATATTATTAGTGCCTGTTCTTTTTAATGGTGAAATTTTGGGAGTATCTTTCTCAGATGTTGCTAAGATCACTACTTCTTTTATGCACTACGTGGAGTCAGAGATCACAGCCATAGTGAACTGGCAGGCATTTTTCTTCTCTGATGAGATAATTTATGGAAAAATACAGCCCATTCTTCATGGGCCCACTTTACTGGCAAATCCCTGAACTAGGTTCACAGTAATAGGACCATTTCATAAATATTAAGCAAAGAAGAAGCAAAATCCTATTGGTTCATCTTAGCATCTTGTTAACCATAAGAATACAAATCCTGAATTCAGTAATAAAAGCACCTCAGAGAAATTCCCATATGCCAAAAACTTGAGAATGTGATATTGGAAAAAAGAGAATAAAATAGGTTCAATAGTTGAGAGAAAGTGGTAAAGTGACCTCAGCAAGAAAGAAATGAGCTGAGTCCATTTTAGATGAGTGTTTCTACCCAAGGGGCAGAATTTTAAGTGAGACAAAGGCAGTATTGGATATTGTCAGCTGAGGTTAATATAATACAATCCTAACTTGGGGCGAATGCATGGGTTCTCATAATTTTTCTCATCCCTTGTTGTATAAAAAAATAAAATAACGACCTAGATTAAAACTCATATTTCTCCTTTTTATTATTTTAAATCACAGTCTCTTCTGAGATCTCATATGATAACAGATTTTTCTAAAGCTTTTTTACACATTTCCTTGGAAAGGTAAATATTGCGGTTTTTTTCCTAAAGGAATCTAATTTTCATTTCTGCTCTGGTAGTTTATTAACTAGCCACAAGCACTTGATTCGTGCATTTCTGTAAGGATAAATGGTTGTTAGCACATAATATAAAAGAAAAAATGTGAGTAAGCAGCCCAGCTTCTGATACCTAAGAGGCTGGTGGAGAGGAAGCATTTAATGAAGCATCTCACTCCGGGTCACCCATTTGCATCACAAGTCAGTCATCTCATAACTATAGACATTCTTTGTCATCTGGAGACCTCGGTCAGGGGTCAGGTGAGTTCTTGTCCTGTTGCCTGGGCACAGGTGCCCAATGAGCCTGATTGAAACTTGGCCGGCTCTCAGGGCAGCCAAAGGCTCAAGGACATGGAGAGCAGATAGCCTCTCACTCCAACAGGGACTTCTCCAGAGCAGGCTGGGTTCTCTAATCCCTGAGGAGCCGAATGAAAGAACGGCTGCAAACGCGGCAGAGGGAAATGTAAAGTTCATGTTAATGGGCAGTTAGGTCTCATCACTTTGACCACTTTTAAAGCAACTTCTTTTAATTAGTCCACCTGGATCTGCTTGTGATGCTGTGTAATGCCTATCTGTGACAACTGAAAACTTAAAGGAACCCCTCAAACAGTGCAATTTATTCTCGAGAAAGTAGAGTGATAGTTTATGGTCAGATGACTCAACTTCTCTAATCCTTATATTTAAACAAAGGATATTATAAATTCATCACTCCTTTTCTCCAAACAGTTCAGTATTCTATGTTTTTGTAACTAAAAAGGTAAAGGAAACATAAATGTATTGAAGTTGAGGGAAAAACAATCCAGCATAAATATACATACAAATAGTATATTTACCATAAAATTCAAATGCTGCTCCATAAACAAATAATGAAAAGTTATTAGAGAATATAGTTATTATAGAAATTGAAAGAAAAAATATACTGCATGGCTTTGAAAATCTATTTCATTTTTAAATATTTGTTCAAAAAATTAGAATAGTATTTTTCACAACTTTCACCACGTAAACACAAAGGTCCAAATCAATAAAATTAACATTTTTCACTGTCCAAAAAGAATCTTTCATTGTTTTCCTTATTCAATTTTTAATAATAAATAGTTTCTAAGTTATAATACAGATTTCTCCCAAATTTCAGAAGGGCAGCCGGAATCCAGTGACTTACTTAACACACAAAGACTAGGCTCTTTTTTCTAATACTAAGATTATGAGATGTGATCACAACTGTGTTGTGGTTTCTAGTTTGAGATGTTTTAGAAATCACAGGGTATAATGTGAATATAATTGGATCCAAAAAGCAGCCAATTCATTTACACATTAAGGTATATTGCAGGAAGGTATTATTTTGTAGTGAAATATCTGGAATAGGAATTCACAATTGCTGTATTTTTTATGTTTTACAATATCTCCACTGTCTTATCAAAAGATGATTTTATAAAATGCTACACCTCCCATCTAGATTTATGTAGATTGAATCCCCTCTTTAGTTTTACGTTTTTCTTCCTGCAACTTCTGGACCTGATTACAAATCACTGCTGAGTGACATTCAGAAGATATTGCAAGGGCGTCTCCTCCACCTCTCCTGTCAAGTGTGTTTCAGCAGAAGGATTATTGATGGAGGCCTGAGACGAGATGAAGAGGAATTAGAGCTGTGAGGTACAGAACTGCAGAAAGCAAGATGATATTCTGTTCAAATGTTTCCTATTTCAAAGAACTCTCTAGAGTCCCATTTATTCCTGACAAGTACTAACAGTACTTACAAGTTTTCTTCAACCTGGAGACTTGCTCAAATTACTAGTAAGAAAGTAGTTTTAGTTTAAAAAGAAAGCTGCACCAGGACTTGAAAGTTGTAGAACAAACCCTGAAAAAAAATTCACCGGACAATAAGATCTAGCTCTTGTGCCTTAATCTGCAAAAGAAACTATGAAATAACTGGGTGTTGCTTAATACAATAGTACAAAAAGTTTATTCCATCTTGTCATAAGCCAGGACCCAAAGATACCAATGGATTCTTCACTGATGACAGTAAATAGCAGCATTAAGAAAGCAGGAGTAGTCCGTCTTCCCAGAACAACTCATTCCTCATATTACCGCTATACTATTCTATTTTTCCCTAAGTACCAATTGTATTGTTTCCAAAAATATCTTGTCCAGATTACTAGTTCAAAAGGATGTCTCCTTTAACAGTTTTGGTTTTTTTTACTGTGTTTATTGAAATGACATTGCTTAATAAAATTACATAGGTTTCAAGTGTACAATCCTATGATAGATCAACTGTATTTGATGCTCAGGACCCAAAGTCAAGTCTCCTTCTGGTCACCATTTATCCCCCTTTACCCAGTTCCCCATTTCCTCCCCCCCCCCCCCATTTCCTTCTCATAATCATCATACTGCTGTATGTATCTATGAGATTTTGTGGGGTGGTGAGGTTTTTTTTTTTTTTCTCAGTCTCACCACCTTTTTCACTCATCACTCCAACCCCCATCCCCTATGACTGCTGTCAGTCTGTTCTCTGTATCTATGGGTATGTTTCTAATTTGTTAGTTTGTTTTATTATTTAAATTCCACATATAGGTGAAATCATATTGTATTTGGCTTTCTCTGACTGACTTATTTCACTTAGTATAATACTCTTCTGGTTCATTCATGGTCTAACACAAAGGTAAGATTTCCCTCCTTTTTTATGGCCCAGTACTATTCCATTGTATGAATGTACCACTGCTTTTGTATCCACTCATCTACTGATGGCACTTGGGCTGTTTCCAGATCTTGGCTATTGTAAATAATTCTGCAATGAACATATACCCAACCAGAACCACCATTCCGTGCAGAGCCCTCCATCCACATGGCCAAATCTTAATCTCTTTTACCCTGATGAACCCTGTTGGCCTCAACCTGACCACTCCCTGAGACCCCATTCCACTACTACAAAGATCGGTAGGCCCCAGCAGAGTGGCAGCTGGCCTTGGTGTACCCTGAGACTGTTGCTTGGTGGCCTCAGGCCCAGCACTTACACCAAGTTTGAATCTGTGAGCACCACTGGTGAACAACACTCGCCTCTACCTCTTGACTTACTGAGAACCTAGTCATGCAACTCGCATACTGCCATATGCTCTCTCCGTGACTGAGC
The DNA here is from genome assembly GCF_963259705.1 of Myotis daubentonii. NCBI lineage: Eukaryota > Metazoa > Chordata > Mammalia > Chiroptera > Vespertilionidae > Myotis > Myotis daubentonii. Next base: position 17,304,498 of record NC_081850.1, read on the forward strand.
ACAAAAGGTAGCCAACAAGCAGAGGCACATCTTGCGTGATCTCAGCCTTTTGTTGACCTTCCCCAGGCGTAGCGCTGGTGGTAGCTGGCCTCAGTATGCAGCTTGGTCCCTCCCATACACACTCAGGCTCAGCAAAGGAAGTCACAAACTGTGGAATGCTTTTTATCTCCAAACAGGTAGTGCAGGGACAGTCATGGGCAGCGTTTGACATGGACCTGCACCTAAGTCCCTTCTAAAAGACCCCAGAACCGACACACCTAATGGTAGGCTTCAGACAACGTTAGAGCACAATCCAATCAGCTCCACAAGCAGAACACCCAAAGGGACATCTTGGCAGTCACCTCAATGCGCTGAGCCAAATTCTGCCTTGTGAGGTCAGTCCCCTCACTGCAGCTCATACACTGCGGTCAGAATTGATTATCAGTCAGGCAGCCTGAGTGTCAATCCTACCCATGGATGGGCCAATAGCAATCAAGACTCAACTACAATAGGATGGGTCTCATAACCCACACAAGGGACATTCCTGGAGCACCGAGCTCAGGTGATCAGGGAGAATGCATCACTGAGCCCCACCTACTACATAAGGCCACCGTACCAAGACCGGGAGACATAGCACATCTACCTAATACACAGAAATACATACAGAGGCAGCCACCCTCCCGTATCCTGGATGGCAGGTCCAGGCTGCTTAGTTCATTAAGTTATGCAGTGAGGTGGGGTTAGTGTGGGCTGGGGGTTGGGGGTGGTGGGACTGGGGCAGGGTAGAGGCATGATGGATGGGACCTTCCACCTGGGCATGTCACTCCCACGTACCTTCATTTTCTCCACTCCCACCTCAGAACAAACTCAGATTGAAAGATACACACAAACTAAAAGTAAAGGTATAGAAAAGAATATCTCATGGAAATGAAACAAAAAACTGGGGTAGCAAAACTTATAAAAGACCAAACAGACTTCAAATCAAAGGCTATAGTAAGAGATGAAGAAGGACACTACATAGTGATAAAGGGAGCAATCCGACCAGAGGATATACCCCTTGTAAACATTTATGCAGCCAACACAGGAGCACCTAAATATACACCATAAAGCAAATCTTGATGAACATAAATAGAGGTCAACAGTAACACAGTTGTAGTAGGGGATTTTAATACCCTATTGACATCAATGGATAGATCCTACAGACAGAAAATGTAAAAGAACACAGTACCCTTCAACGACACACCTGGTGAGATGGATTTAATTGATATCTTCAGAGCATTTCACTCCAAAACAGCAGAATATACATTTTTTTCAAGTGCACATGGATCATTTTCTAGGATAGGTCACCTGTTAGAACACAAAACAAGTCTCAATCAATTTAAGAAGATTGAAATCATATCAAGCATCTTCTCTAATGAAAGTAATATGAAACTAGATATTAATGACAAACACAAAAAACTGAAAACACACAAACACATGAAAGCTAACTAATATGTTGCTAAACAATGAATGGGTTAACAAGATCAAGGAAGAAATCAAAAGATACCTTGAAACAAATGAAAATGAGAACACAACAATCCAAAAATCTATGGGACACAGCAAAAGCTGCCCTAAGAAGGAAATTCGTAGCATTACTAGCCTACCTCAAAGAACAAGAGAAATCTCAAATATACAATCTAGCTTTATACTTAAAGGAACTAGAAAAAGAACAACAAACAAAGCCCAAAGTGAGTAGAATAAAGGAAATAATAAAGGTCAAAGCAGAAATAAACTAAATAAAGTAAAAAACAAAAGACCAATAAAACCAAGAGCTAGATCTTTGAAAAGATAAACAAAATTGACAAACCATAAACAAAACTCTTCAGGAATAGAAGACAGGACCCAAACAAATAAAATCAGAAATGAAAGAGGAGAAGTGACTGACACCACAGAAATACAAAGGATTGTAAGAAAGCATTATGAACAACGATATGCCAACAGATTGGACAATTTAGAAGAAATGAATAAATTTGTAGTAACATACAATGTTCCAAAACTGAATCAGGAAGAATCAGAAAATTTGTATAGACCAGTCACAACTGATGAAATCAAAGCAGTAATCAAAAAACTCCCAACAAACAAAAGTCCTGGACCGGATGGCTTCACGAGTGAACTTTACCAAACTTTCAAAGAAGAAATAACACCTGTCCTTCTCAAACTATTCCTAAAAATTCAAGAGGAAGGAAACCTCCAAGATCATTTTATGTGGCCAGTATTATCCTAATTCCCAAACTAGATAAAGACACTATAAAGAAAGAAAATTTCAGGCTAATATCCTTGATGAACATAGATGCTAAAATCCTCACCAAAATATTAGCAAACTGGATTCAGCAATACATTTTAAATGATCATACACCATGGTCAAGTAGGAGTTATTCCGGGGATGCAGTTGTTTGTAACGTCCACAAATTAATAAATGTGACACACCACATAAACAAAATGAAGAATAAAAATCGCATGATCATATCAAGAGATGCAGAAAAAGCATTTGATGAAATGCTGCCCCCATTTATGATAAAAACCCTCAGCAAAGTGGGAATAGAGGGCATATATGAAAACCAACAGCTAGCAATCATACTCAGTGGGGGGGGGGAAACTAAAGGTGTTTTTCTTTTAAGATCAGGAAAAAGACAGGGGTGTTCACTTTCACCACTCTTACTCAACATGGTCCTGAACATCCTAGCCACAGCAATTAGACACGAAGAAAGAAAAGGCATCTAAATTAAAACAGGATGTTTTTTTTTAATTTCTTGATAAAGAATGCCAATGTTGAAATTAAGGGATCATTGAACTATTCCTTACTTATTTTTTTTTTTTAAACACATTTTATTGACTTTTTACAGAGAGGAAGGGAGAGAGAGAGTCAGAAACATCGATGGGAGAGAAACATCAATCAGCCGCCTCCTGCACATCTCCCACTGGGGATGTGCCTGCAACCCAGGCACATGCCCCCGACCGGAACCGAACCTGGGACCCCCCAGTCCGCAGGCTGACGCTCTATCCACTGAGCCAAACCGGCTTCGGCTATTCCCTACTTATTTGGCTTTTTTAACTAGAGAACTTCTCAGAGGTTTTTGTATGCTAATATATATTGTGATTATACATTGTGGGATATAATATTCAGCATTTCCAAACTTATTTGACAATGGAAGCTTTTTTTTTTTCCTTCATGAAATGCCTTTGACTATTATCCTAAAAAGTGTATATAACAATTCCGTAGGCTTGGGGTTGCCATTATTATCATAAAAAGTCACTGGCTGTTTTCCCAAAGACCAATATCACCGGTTATTTCACTTTGTGAGAAATATACAGCAGATAAAGAAATGCTGTCTGAGTGACTGCAATTTTATCCCTGCCTTTCCACACTGGCACTCTCCACCAGCCAGTCACATTAGCAGGCTCACTCTCAGCGAAGGTAATCGCAGCATATTCATATAATCACAGATATTCGCGCTGTCTGCTCATACCAACATGTTCTCCTGAAAATACACCCTACACATGAAAAGTAACATCCTTTTCAGTTTTTATAATGGCTTCTCTTACTTTTGTTTGCAACATACTATTACCGTGCTGAAAGATTATTACTTATATCCCACAAATGTTCCTGCTTTTTCTCAGTAGTTACCTTTCATAAAGTGACCAGAGAACTTTTGCCAAATTCTGTTTTACTGGGGGAAAACTCTCACTGATTCTCTTTAAAAAAAAAAAAAAAAAAGGCTATTTGCTACTTTTTTTTTTTTTTTTGGTTGCTTATTTAAAAAACAAGATTGAGAATTAAAATGTCACCCATTTGGCTCTGACCAGGTAGCTCAACTGATAGCTCGATTTGGTCCTGTACCCCCAAAAGTTTGCAGGTTTGATTCCAGTCAGGGCACATACCTAGGTTGCTGGTTCAATCCCCGGTTGGGGCACATACAGTAGGCAACTGATCAATGTTTCTCTTCTCTCTCTCTCTCTCTCTCTCTCTCTCTCTCTCTCTCTCTCTCTCTCTCTTCCTCTCCCTTTCCTCTCTCTAAAATCAACAGAAACATATCCTTGGGTGAGGATTTAAAAATATATACACATAACCCATTTGGAAATAAGAATTTGCTCCTACAGAATGTGTGTGACATTCATTTGCTTGGGAAATGGAACCATCCCTGAAGTGGCTGACACTGTACTTACTTGTCACTTTGAACGCACTTAGGATTTTTGTGATGCCCTCCTCTTAATGAGTACCTACTTCATGCAAGAGATACAGCTCAGCACTTTATACATGTCATCTCAATTTATCCTTGGAACATTCCATACGGAGGTTATTAACCTCATCTTATAGGTGGGGAAAATGAGTGTCAAAGAAAATAAGCTCACCACCAAAAGTCCCAGTTATTAAGTGATGAGCTGAGCTTTGAACCTGTATCTGTCAGATCTTTAAATCTGATCTTCCCAGGATACCACTCAGACATCTAAGTCACAATTTCTAACAACTCCTTAGTAAAGTAATGATCACATATTATCATAGCATTGATCAGAAATAAAAGATTCTTTCCCAATCCAGCCAAAAGTGCCATTCTTCACATCTTCTACCAAAAAGCAGAGGATTGCACTGGCCGGGGTGCTCAGTTGGTTGGAGCACTGTCCCATACACCAAAAGGTTGTGGGTTCAACTCCTGGTCAAGGCACATACCTGGATTGTGGGTTCAATCCCCAGTCGAGCTCGTCCAGGATTCAAATAAACAGACAATGTTTCCCTCTTTCTTCCTCTCTTCCCTGCCCCCCCGCCCCCCCCCCCATCAATAAAAACAGCCCTACCTGGTTTGGTTCAGTGGATAGAGAGTCAGCCCTGGGACTGAAGGGTCCCGGGTTCGATTCTGATCAAAGCACATGTACCTTGGTTGCAGGCTCAATCCCCAGCCCTGGTCCAGGCGCAGGGAGGTAACCAATCGATGTGTCTCTCTCACACAGATGTTTCTCTCTCTATCTCTGCCCCCACCTTCTACTCTCTCTAAAATTCAATGGAAAAATATCCTCGGGTGAGGGTTAACAAAAATAAATAAATAAAATAAATAAAAACATATCCTCAGGTGAGGATTTAAAAAAAAAAGCAAGGGATTTAAATTTCTGTGAAACTGGGCTAGAAGTTCTGGATAAAGAGAATGAAATGAAACAGAAAGTCCCCAGGATGAGCTGAATTAGAGTGACATCCATTAGATCTTAGAGACTTGACACTCAGCTTATTTTTGAGCCACTGTGCTACACTGCCTCTTATAGTATATTTGTATGGTACTATCTTGCTGTAAATGGAGTACAGTATGTCCTTATGAAAGCATCAAAGTCTTTATATGAGGACTGCTCCTGCAGACCCTGATTAATAAACCTTGGCTGTGAAGTGAAATGCAAGGGGACTGGTGTGTCAGAAACGTCCTTTAGTAAGTCAAGGTGCTAAGGGAGGTTGAGCAGTATCGGTGTTAGTAATTAGGCACCACTGAATGATCATGAGAGATAGAAAAGCAGCTGAGGCCACTATGGCAAGAATTTATGAAACAACTTTCTCTTTGAAAAAAAAAACACAAATACACAAACACTATTACCAGATATAAAATATCTTGGCTGTGTGATGCCTTGCTCTGTCTGTCTGCTTCACTCCATCTTGCAGGTCTTGGTCATGGTATAGTTTGAGAATGATTCGACAACACCTGAATATTTGAGGATCCCTTGAGAGATATCAACCAGCTTCTGCTAATCAGAATAAAAGAAGATGGAAACTGAAATGAACATTTATTAAATACCCACTGTGAGCCAGAAACTCTAAAGGCATTTTGATCGTGTTTTTGCATTAATCCTCCTAATGCTATAAAGTAGGTGTTCTGCCAATGAGAATTACTAATGAAGTGATGCCCTGGCTCCCTAAATCTCTCAACTTGTCTGAAGTTCAGCCTGGGTTTAATCTGAGATTTGCTGGCTCCAAAGACCATGCTCATTTCGCCACTCCATCTGCCTCCCTTGGGTTTTCACTGCCCTGACCATTCTGTAGAATCAGAAAATACTTTAAAAGCTAGAGAAAGCCATCAAGATTTCTTAGGTAACACTTCAATTTACACATGAGAAAATTTAGACCCTCAGAGGATTTATAACTTAACCCAAATCAAAAGCTCCATGGTGTCAGAAGGAGAAATTAAACTCCAGTTTCTTTTGCATTTTTACTATTTCCCACTGGTTTCCTTGCTGTCTTTTTAAATGATGGTTAAAATCAAGTTTAGCACATTTTATAAATCCAGAGGATGCTGTTCATAGTGCAGTAAGCATCCCAGGTCAACCCTTTATCTCTTGGTTTATGCATTTGTTTTTAATAAAATTATAGTAAAATATTCATCTTTGAATAGCTAAAATGAAAAAAATGTGCAAAAATAATTGAAATCAGTAGTATTGTATGCATAAGATTCTATCCAAGGTCATAGGATATCCAATAATCTTCCCTCAGTCTAAACTTGACTCAACCTGACTTAACATACTCTTGGTCATCTTTCAAAATCCTGCTTGGTGTATCATTGCTTCCAGGGGCATTGCTGAGATTCCCGTCACCATAGCTCCCCCTTCAAAGTTAATCCCTTCCTCCTCTGGTTACCACAGCATTGCATACGTAACTCAATTATACTACTTTTGCTGAACAACACGGCAATTTATTTTGGGCGTATGCTAACTCACACTGTTAGATTGCACATATGGAATGTATTTCACCCATCTCTGTAGACTCAGAACCTAATGTAGCCTTTGGATATAAAGTGCTCAGTAGATGTGTGTTGAAATGACCTTAAATGGATTGAACTGGCCTCACTTGAATTGAATTTATTGAAATTTCATTGGCAGCTGTTACCATCTGATCAATCTGGTTACGTTACCAACATCCCAGTCACTTCCAGGCTTGCTTAATTAATAAAACACTGTTGGGTTAAGTTTTTAGAACTACTTTCCTGAGGAACAAATGTGTACTGACTTCTGTGTCTGACATCAGGAATGCGCTGGTGAAGAGCAGGGTGAGAGGGGCCCCGCATGGGGGCCTCACACTGCTATAAGTTGCTTACTCGAGTCAGAACTTGGGGTTCTCTTCACACTGGCCTAACACTTTAACTGGATTACCATAAGTACGAGAAGCACAGTGAGGCACACAAGCAGAAAATGAGACATGCCACTCCTCTAAATGTAACACCAGAGAGAAAGTCTGAGGTTCCAAAGAAAACAACGTAGAGGAATTCCTTACTTTGGTCTCTCACTGGGTATACTGCCAAGCATTCTTGTCAAACATCTTCATGAAATTATTCTAAAATTGGTTTTAATAAATTTAGTGATTTTTGTTCCAAAAGCTAAGAGTTTAAAAAGATATATTTTCTGGTCAAAATCTGTAAGTTGTTTAGCTAACCCATAGGCAAGTTTTGTAAGTTTCTGGTGGTTACAAGGGTCAAACTACATGGCAAGAGGGACTCATTCCACAGAGATTCCATGCAAATACTTCATGGAGAGATGCCAGAGTGACATGCTGCATAAAGAAATAGAACATGTAATCAACCCCAGTGAAGTAGAGAGGAACCATAAAGTAAGACAAAAATTAACCTGGAATCTTGAATGCTCATGGTATAGAGATGATTATGAAGATGGTCTTCACATGGAGAGAGGAGAGGCAATGCACTGCTAGAATATCCTAGGCTACAAAGACAACCTCATGGCCTCCTTTTCCAGTGTTACTGTGAGATTAATGAGGGTTGGTAGCTGTGGGGGAGATAACCACCTTGCAAACGTGATAGGCCTCTTAGAAGGACATTACTCCTTGCAGAAGCAAAGTTCCAGCACCGTGGATCATTCAAACTTATAGATAATCGATGGATAGATGAAATTTGATTTCAAATCTGGGATTTTGGTAAGTCAGGGAGCTATCTCAGTGAGTCTTTTTTTTAAAAAATTTTTAAATATATTTTATTGATTTTTTACAGAGAGGAAGGGAGAGAGATAGAGAGTTAGAAACATCGATGAGAGAGAAACATCGATCAGCTGCCTCCTGCACACCCCCTACTGGGGATGTGCCCACAACCGAGGTACATGCCCTTGACCGGAATCGAACCTGGGACCCTTCAGTCCACAGGCCGACGCTCTATCCACTGAGCCAAACCGGTTTCGGCGTGTGAGTCTTTTTTTTTTTAAGCCTCACCTGAAAATATTTTTTCCCATTGATTTTTTAGACAGAGTGGAAGGAAGGAGAGAGAGAGAGAAAGGAGAAACATCAATTGGTTGCCTCCCACTCCCACCCTGACTGGGGGCATGAATAGAACCTGCAACTGAGGTACATGCCCTTGACTGGGAATCGAACCCACAACCCTTTGGTCCATGGGCCAACATTCTAACCACTGAGCAAACCAGCCAGGACTCAGTGAGTGTTGATATAAGACTAGAATGACTAAGCTGTAGTTTATAAAACTTAATGATTTCTGAAACACATATAAATGTTTAAGATATTCTGAGACATGAAATAATGCCTAGATATATTTGATCAAAACATGCTCTTTGAATATAAACTTCAAATGTATTCCTGAATGGTGTTAAAAAGAGCTTCTTTTGCCCTAACTGGTTTGGCTCAGTGGATAGAGCGTCAGCCTGTGGACTGAAGGGTCCCAGGTTCGATTCCAGTCAAGGGCATGTACCTTGGTTGTGGGCACATCCCCAGTAGGGGGTGTGGGTGTGCTGGAGGCAGCTGATAGATGTTTCTCTCTCATCTATGTTTCTAATTCTCTATCTTTCTCCTTTCCTCTCTGTAAAACTCAATAAAATATATTTTTTTAAAAAAGAGCTACTTTTGTCTACTACATTCTTAATTTTTTTTTTCAATTGCAACTACTTCTATGTCTTAAATTTGTGGCAGCCATGCGATTACAAAGGTGAGAAGATGAAGTCCCCAATGTCAATATAAGTTATTTTCAGAGTCAAATTCAAGGAAGGGATAAATCTCTTTAGTTTTATGCTGTAGTCCAGGGGTGGGCAAACTTTTTGACTCGAGGGCCACAAAGGGTTCTTAAACTGGACCGGAGGGCCGGAACAAAAGCATGGATGGAGTGTTTGTGTGAACTAATAGAAATTCAAAGTAAACATCATTACATAAAAGGGTACAGTCTTTTTTATTTTTTTTTAGTTTTATTCATTTCAAAGGGGCCGAATCCGGCCCGCGGGCCGTAGTTTGCCCACGGCTGGTGTAGTCTCAACATTAAAGCTATGTACATACATGTCAGTGCTTTTATACAGAAAGTAAAAAAGGGAACCAGCAAATGGCTGATACTCCCTACTCCTTTAAAATATTGCCTTAATCCCCTGTAAATCTGTTAACAAGAAAAATGTGAAAGTCCAGTCCATGCGGTTTAATGATTTGAGAGGGAAAAACAGAATGAAATACTGTATGTGACTTTGCCTTTCTTCAAATATGCAATCATGAGGTCAAAGTAGCGAAAATTAAAAAATGAAAATTGTTTCCCTGAGATGCAGATTGTAGCAAGGGCTGAAGGAGATGCAACCTGAGATGCAGATTTGGGGAGCTATCTACACAGAGGTGACAGCTGAAGGCCAGAGTGAAGATGAGAACTCCAAGGGTGAGATCTGACAGAAATGGCCTTTGATTTTCTGACCAAAGAAGAGTGAGAAGCGAAGCACACAGGCTTATAATGAAATACCGGAGCCTCTATTTTTCACAATGGCAGGGGGCACGGGAAGAGCTTCATTAGGCAGCCGGCTTCCTCTTTATCCCCATTGAGTCGGGGTGCTGGGCTGGCTCTCATTCTGATGATTGTTCCTACATAGCTTTTCAGCTACATCGGGCTCCTAAGTCAGAGAAAGTGTGTACCGCAGTCAGACACCCCGTGAAATGGGTGATAATGACTGGGGGAGAAGGGCAGTGCTAAGCTACCTGCTAGAACACTCATGCTGGAGGCAATCCATACTTTTGGTGTCTCTAGCTTGTTTTTGTCAGATGGCTAAGATTTGGAATATTCTCTCTTTTTAAATCAACCGGACTTTTTAAAAAATGGCTAGAAATGAAAATATGTTTAATTTTGTCTTTTTCCACTCATCAGCATCCTCCCTTGAACTAGACCACGAAAATCATCATACATACAGACCTTTTATTTTTTGTTAAAACAAAAGTATCAGTATATGTCTTTTGCTGTGTTATAAATACAAATATATACATATATATATATATATATATATATATATATATATATATATATATATATATATATATATAAAGTATACATGCATCACTTTATCCTTCCCAGGCTATCCTTCCCACTACTAATAAAAAAGGGAGCCAAATATCATTTGCCCTTTCTATGGTTATAAATTTCATCACTCATTCTTTTATTTAATAAATACATTTGTATGTCATTACTGCTGGGTGCATGAAAAAAAAACAAAAAACAGTGCCCCTACCATCATGGAATTTATATCCAGAGAATATATCTTTTCCCTAATGACAGTAGATTGTGACAAAAACTTAAAATTGAAACAAAGGAAAGGATGGAAAGGAGGGACAAAACAAAGTTTACTGCATTTCCATACGGGAAGAAAGCAACAAATACTCTTTAAAATGTTGCTGCTGTTTCAGGTGTTCAGTTTAGCAGCAGCATGTGATTATAACCCTCTAATCCTCTGATCAGACGTCTAATAATTGAGTAGATGTATGTCAACATGACCCTAAAAATATGGACAGGTTACACCGTAAGAGATCATGAAGATCCAAGCAGCACTGGAAACATTAATCCGTTCCTCCATCCAACAAACACATCAGCTGCCTTACAGGCTGCAAGCATGCTCCTTGTCCTGGCGACTCAGCACTGAACAGCACCCGGTTGTCCCGAAGCCTAAAGCTTAGTATTTGAGCTCAAGAGCCCATCACTGCCCGTGTGCCGAGATTATCTTTAGGAGACAACAGAACCAGTCTGACCATTGGCCTCCCTAAGTGACATCATTTTCATCCCCTCCCTGTTTTTTTTCATATCTCCCGAAAAAGCAGAATCATAGAATGCTAGAATTGAAAGGTATGTTAGAGTTTCTCCAGATTATATGTGTATGAACTAGGGCCAGAGGTTTTAATTAACATCCAAAGGTTATTCAGCAAATTATGATAATGACAAGACATTAGAAAAATAGTCCTTGTGTGTATGCTTGTATGTGTACATGGGTGTGCTGAGGGTATATGGAAAGGCCATGTTGGCTCAAAAAGAAGTGCCCCCCCCACCTTAAACACTGTGTTCTCAATTTTTCTCAGTAGTAAACTTGCTCTTATTGTTCAGAGCATTTCTCATTTATCAGTAAGTTCTCCTTCGAGCTCTTAAACTTGGCAAACATTGAAAATCCTGTAAAATTTTTTAATCCCTTGATGTCCCTCCCATAAGTTAATTAAGATAACTCATTTTCTCCCACATTTCCCATAATCCAGAAAATTAGAATGCAATGTAATTTTTAAACTCAGTAAAAAATCCTTTGACTTTCTCTTTTATGATTGCCTGTTTTAGATCCTTTGAAAAATACAAAGGCAACTTCCAACACAGACATGTTAATGTTATATCCTGACTACATTTAAGATAACCTAATCAGACTCATTATATTAATACAAAGATAGTGAGAAGCCCCATGTTTGGTCTCAAACAACATGAGGTCATCAGCACACGCGGGAATCATGCACTCCTGGTCATTAATCTTAATTTCAGAAATTACATTTGAAGATTTAATTCCCTCTTACTATGTCTAGACAGGCAATGAGGAATAATCTTTCCAACTTTAATTGCATTTATTCCAATGACTTCATAAAAGACAATTCTAGTTACTATTTGCAAAAGACAAAAAAAGATCATATATAATCCTCATTATCACATTACAGTTCTCAGTAACATCAAGAGCTGGACCTCCACGGGAGACATAAAAGAAATATAAAACAAAGTTTCTAACCTTAATAAAAATCACGATATTCATCAAGAAATTATTGATCATCTGCCGCTTACAGAGGAATGCAAAGCAGGGCTCCCTCCAGCAGCTTCCCTTCCGTTTAATGGCGGAAGGCTCATTACTTCGCTAGAGCTGCCACAACAAAATACCACAGAGCGGGTGTCTTAGACCACAGGGATTTATTCCTCACAGTCCTGGAGGCTAGAAGTCCAAGGTCAAGGTGTGGGCAGGTTTGGTGTTTAACCGAGGCCTCTCTCCGGGGCTCCCAGTGGCCCCCTTCTCTCAGTGTCCTCGCAAGGTCCTTCCTCTGTGGGCATGCATCCCTGGTGTCCTCCGTGTGCCGAATTCCCTCTCTTCATCAGCACACAAGTCAGATTGGCTTCACTTGAACTTCATCACCTCCTTTAAGTCCCTATCTCCAAATACGGTCACATTCTGAGATCCTGGCAATTAGAGCTTCAACATCTGAATTTTGGTGGCAGACACAATTCACCCCCTAAGCCAAGGTATTGTGTGGTAAGCATAATATGTTAGAGTATCTCAAGGTGAGATACTGGCTGACCTACTAGGAACGCTCTGCACCGGGTAGCATAACAACAGTAAGGAAGGGGGAACTACTTACCGGTTAGCCACTGTGTGATAGTACCGTGCTAGAGACTTCCCAGGTGTGATCATGCACGAAGCACAAGGAAATCACAGTCCGATCAGCTACCTCCATTTTATAGGTGAGGAAACTGAGGCTCAGTGAGAGGACAAGACCCCCCCTAGGCATTGCAGCTGGGATACAGCAGGGCCATTTTAAGAAATCAGGTTTGTCATCAACACTAACCTGCCTACAAAAGAGTATGTGTCCTCCTTGGTATTAGTCCCGGTTCTGCCACTCACGAGTGGTGCTCGGACACCTCACATAACTGACCTGGAAATCAACCTCCTAATCAAGAAAATAGTCTCTTCATCTATTAATGTTTTATAATTTTCTATGATATTGTGCCTCATTGCAAAAGTAATATAATCCATTACATGCACTTCGGGATTCAAAAAAAATGGGGTGGGGGTTACCAAAATGCAGTATGCCGCTCTACTAAAATCACCATAAATCTGTTGGCAAATTTCCTTTCTAGTGCCATCTCCCCAAATACAGGAAGGCAGAGTTTCCTTCTCACCTCACTCATTTTTGGAGAAAAGCAAGTGGCCCTATCCTTATGGGACCCAGACCATCCAAGCAAAGCAGCAGGAGAAGAGAAACAAAGAGAACAATTACATTTCATGAGGCTCCTTCATCTTAGTCTCTGGAAAGGTTGTTTGTCTTGGGGATGCTTATCCATGAGGTGGGACTGAGATGCGTCAGTTACACACATGCACATGCCGCCTTCATGAAAAACAAACTGAATGGGACCTAAGGGCCGCGAGGAAAGAGAAGCCCGACCCTGAAAGAAGAGCTGAAGGGCAAAGACAGAGGTACATTAAGGGAGGGAGAGAGGTGAGCAGCCCAGACAGAAGAGACTCCTTGATCTCCATCCAAATGGACTCGTAATGGACCTCAAAGTGACTTGAGGAAAAAGCAACGAGTGGTATTGCACCATTTTCTGGCCACTGTGCGTGTATTCGATCATCTAAGACTTTCCAGTAATGGGCTGTATGCCCTTCCAGAAATTAGGGGCATGGCAAAGTGGTTATATAATATATCTTGGAGACCAAATACAGGCATAGATATAGACATATATATTAAGCATGGACATGTGTGTACAAATTTGTGCCCTGTCTCTGTTTCTATCATTTAATAACTCATAAGCATATTAAATATCATTATGTATTCTTCATCACCTCGATTTTAATGTCTGCATAATATCCAATTGAATAAAAATACCAACCAGTTTACTTAGTCATGATCCTATTTTTGGACCTTTGAAGTATTTGCATTTTGTGTGCTGGTGTAGCAAGCAGTGTGCCCAGTGAAGCCGACTATAATTTTTAAGAGAGAAAAATGTCCTGTAAAGATGCTAGCAGTGCCTTCATGAAGATATCAGTTATCTTAGAGAGAGAGAGAGACCCTTGGTTTGGAGAGAGTAGAATGAATGATACTTTGGTTTACAATATAAAACAGTAAACATCTACCCAAGATTAGAGCAAATTTTTAAAATATGTAAGTGTTTAGGACTTAAAATACAAGTGGAATTAGGCAAAATTCCTCTTCCACAAGGCCAGGTGCTCTAACACTTTGCAATGGGCCAACGAATCTTCTGAAAGAACTTATCCCCTGGGATGTTTAATGCTAGTGGGATCTGCCTAAAGCCAGATCATGGGAAAGTGCCCATGCTCTATGAGAACACCCAGAGAAAAACCATGTGATACTCTGGACAAATGGGCAAAGGCTCCAAGCTCCAAGCAGGGGTCCTCAAACTGTTTAAACAGGGGGCCAGTTCACTGTCCCTCAGACCATTGGAGGGCCGGACTATAGTTTGAAAAAAAAGTATGAACAAATTCCTATGCACATATCTTATTTTGAATTAAAAAGACAAAACGTGAACAAATACAATATTTGTATTTGCATGTGGCCCGCGGGCTGTAGTTTGAAGACCCCTGCTCTAGGGTGTTGAAAAGAAGGGCTGTTTCTATGGCATTTGGCTAATAACTGGAGCTACTCCTGATGTGCCCTGAGTCCAGTACCTGGGTGTGTGACTGAATGAGCTGGTCACTAAGAATTGTAACATCTGGAGCCAACATCCAATTTCCAAACATATTATAGGAAAACATATCTTCTCTCTCTGCACACAAAGAAACAATTGCCAAATTGGCAACAGTTTGGTTCCTTGTTTTCCATGGTGATTCCAGTGGTGTTAAAAACCCTGACTTAGGACTTCATATTTTCAGAAATAACTCCACATCACGGTAACAGCCATATCAGCCGCAAGGAATAAATCCTTTTATAAGGTGAATGGATTTTTATAGATCTTTTTCAGTGGCATTATAATAAATTCTATGGACCAAATAAATATTCTTGAGGCCTTAAACGTAACTTGGGAGAAATATTCTGAGTTGAGAAAGAAGGATAGCAGCTCAGATTCGTTGGATGTGAATGTTAAAAGGAAATCTGACCTTACTTTGTATTCTCAAACTGGTAAAGCAGGATGCAGCAACTTCACTCTAAAAAACAATGAAATGAGCATCTTCTAAAAGAGTTGGCCCCAAATTTTTAACTCTGCCATCATGATAAATTCCCAGAAACAGATGAAGGAAAATGACTGCCATTTCTAGATTTGAATAAAAAATGTAAAGCCAGATAAGTTGGAAAGATGATATATACCAAAGTTCAAAGAAAGAGAACCACTACGAGTTAAAGAATCAGATGAAACCTGTCTTCATAGAAAATGAGGGATTTGAAATAGATAATAAGGGTGGATTTAGAGTATAGTGAATGCAAATGGTGAGAATGTCTAGTTTCACTAGAACATGCATTCACTCATACAAGTAATTAGCACTATTATATGCCAGCGATTGTTTAAGGTACTAGGAAGACAAGGAATCATACTGATTTCAATTAATTAAAAAGTTGGCAAACAAAGAGAACTTCAATTAACTTGTGTGTCCTTTGGTCTTTCCTCTTGCAGGAAAATAGCTAATTTCATTTACATATGGAATTTAGAGGGGCTTAAATCAAACCTCACTTCATTCCATCCAATCATTCACATTGACTGAGCCCCTTCATGGGCCAGGCACTCAGCCAACAGCTGAAGAGAGAAATGAGAGAGATGGCAAAGTTCCTTTTCTCACTGTTTGGAGATACATATATATGCAAATGTATAAATATTTCATAGTGGGTTCATAAACCCATAAATTTATGTAGATTATGACATTTAAAAATTCCTCTTCCTTTGTCCAAGGAATCAATATTTTTTTAAATTTTGTTTTATTGCTTAAAGTATTACAAAGAGTATTACATATGTCTCCTTCTTTTATAGTTTCAATTTCTACATAAAAAATTGTTAGATTTACTTTTTTTTCCTTGGGACCCAGCCATCTAGGATTTTATTTTAATAAAATTATAGTCAAAATGCTGATCAATATGAATACACTGCCTGAAGGAAGCTTTGAGAAGGGCTTGCTATTAACTTCTATTAGTTGATCCTGAAGGACAAGAGCAAGCATATGGACCTTTCTCATTTTAGTACCTAGATTGTTAGAGATGTTTTGAATTGTTTAATGCGTTTAACATAAAGCATTTACGAAAAAACAAAATCAAAAGACTGGCTGAACAGATTGGGTAGTTTCAGATACTCATTTAACTTCTTCCTCCAGAAATTGTGAACACAAAACCTCCCCATCTGGGTTTTGAAAAAGCTTTTCTTTAGCTCCACATTTAGGCACAAGGAAAGGACTTAATATGCTGTATGCTGCCAATCAGGCTGTGCTGGCCCCAGAGAAAAGATGACGTTTCAAAGAAAACGAAACCATCACATCAGGCCAAAGAATTACTGTATAACACTTTATGCTACTTCTTAAATAGATCAGAATGTACTACCCAGTATTCCTTGGCAACCTGACATCATGAAATGTTAGCCGCCTCGAACATAACTGCCCTATCACAGGAGCTCTGGGCAAAATCTCCGCTTATCCTCCTTTCCACAGTCATCAAGGCAACTACAGTCTCTCTCTAAGGTCCTTCTGTCCCTGAGCCTCCAATTTAAAAATAACAAAAGACTTACCTAGAATTCTCTTCTTCCAGTAAGATTTGTACTTCAATAATAATACCTAAGGTCAGGCACCAAGTTTTCTTTACTTCAATTATCCTCAATGTGCCTGGCACACAGCCAGCAGGTGCTCAATGAATTGATTATTGAATTTGCCCATTATATGCAGATTCTTTGCAATCATATCTTGGGAGAAATTTGACTGAAAATAATTGATTCCTGAAGATCACCTGTACTGATTTAGATCTTAATAGAGGTTTTTTCATGTTTAAAATATATTTTTGAGTACCTTTTAAATAATCTACAAGTGTCAGCAATAAAAAACAGTTCTAGCCCTGACTGGTTTGGCTCAGTGGATAGAGTGTCGGCCTGCAGACTGAAAGGTTCCAGGTTCAATTCTGGTCAAGGGCACGAACCTTGGTTGGGGGCACATCCCCAGTAAGGGGGTGTGCAGGAGGCAGCTGATTGATGTTTCTAACTCTCTATCCCTCTCTCTTCCTCGCTGTAAAAAATCAATAAAATATATATTTTTTAAAAGTTTTAGAATTCTTGTGGCATATCTTCTACTCTAAATGAATAAGCCACCCACTAAGAAAAATGCATATATCCATTTCATTTCTTTCTTCTGAAAAATTTGACCAATACTATAGTCCTTACTATTCATGCTACTTCAGTAATAAAAACATCATTTAGCCAAGAATTTGCTGTGATACATCTGATAAGGGTTTAATCTCCAAAATGTATAGGGAACTCATACAACTTAACAAAAGGAAGATAAACAATCCAGTCAAAAAAATGGGCAAAGGACTGAAATAGACACTTCTCGAAAGCAGCCATACAGAAGGCCAAGAGGCCTGTGAAAAAATACTCAAAGTCACTTATCATCCAAGAAATGCAAATCAAAACAACAATGAGGTACCACCTCACACCTGACAGAATGGCTATCATCAACAAATCAACAAACGACAAGTGCTGGCTAGGATGTGGAGAAAAGGGAACCCTAGTACATTACTGGGGGGAATGCAGACTGGTGCAGCCACTGTGGAAAACAGTATGGAGTTTCCTCAAAAAATTAAAAATGGAAATCCCTTTTGACCCAGTAATCCCACTTCTAGGAATATACCCCAAGAAACTAGAAACACAAATCAGAAAGGATATATGCACCCCTATGTTCATAGCAGCACAATCTACAATAGCTAAGATTTGGAAACAGCCTAAGTGCCCATCAGCTGATGAGTGGATTAAAAACTGTGGTACATCTACACAATGGAATACTGTGCCACTGTAAAAAAGAAGGAATTCTTACCATTTGCAACAGCATGGATGGACCTGGAGAGCATTATGCTAAGCGGAATAAGCCACAGTCAGTGAAAGATAAATATCACATGATCTCACTCATTTGTGAAATATAATGAAAAACATAAACTGAAGAACAAAAATATATCCAGAGACATAGAAGCATCAAACAGACCAGACCAACAAAACTCAGAGGGGGGGTGGGGAGGGGGGCGTTAAGAGATCAACCAAAGAATTTGTGTGCATATAAGGATAACCAATGGACACAGACAATAGGGGGGTGAAAGCCTGGGCTGGGGGACCGGGGTAGGGGTGGGCTGGTTGGGGAAAAAGGGGACAAATGTAATACTTTCAACAATAAAGAATTTAAAAAAAATAATTTGCTCTGATAAATAGAACTTAGATACAAGACCAAAACAACAGTGGACTCCTGATGCACAAGTTATTGCTTTTCAGTATGAGCCTAAATCCTCCCCTCGCATCACTCTCAGGGTGTCTTCTAAACTTTAGGGACTCACACAAGCATATGTTTAGAGGACTGCTACAAGGTTCTGGAGAAATGGTACATCCCTTACACTCTGAAAATATTTTCACTGCTGTAATCAGAATGAATTAAGAAATGAACCCCTGGGAAGAATTACAACTATTCACTTCTTCTCTCTTAGTGTTGGGAATGAATCTCACTTCCCCCGGACACTTCATTGCATGCTAATCGGTCTGTATTGCGGTAAGTGACAAGCTTCTGGAAGGCCGGCAGAGGAGTGGAATGGCCTTGCCTATTTCTTGGAGGCTCCTGTCATTCTGTTCAAGAAGATCACTGAATCAGGGTTTCAAATACATTTTTTAGCTTGAAAGTCGAATTATAAGTAGCAAACACTTGCTTATAAGCATATTATAAATAGTGCCATGACTTGCACTTTATTTCATAATAACATCTTTGATTCTAAAGTAGTGATGTCCTCAAGGCTATAACTGGAAATGACTTATGAACATACACTTGTAGATATTGTAGGGAAAGAAAACATTCTATATAATAAAGAGCTAATATACTAATTAGACTGAACAGCAGAACGACCGTCCAGACGAAGCCGGGGCTGCAGGAGCCAAGCCCCTTGAATGAATTTTGTGCATCAGGCCTCTGGTATAATCATAATAGAAAAGACATGCTCCTGCCCAGTCATCCCATGTTTCACACACTATTTCCATGGGTTTGAAGAACTTTCCAATATTTTAAGGGTGTATTATTTCCATAGATCGTTGTGTGTATCCTTATGCCAGTACCTCTCAATCTTCATTACTATAGCTTTCTAGTAAGTTTTAAAATTGGAAAGTATAAGTCTCCCAATTTTGTTATCTTTTTTTCAAGATTGTTTTAGCCATTGTGTGTCATTTGCATTTCCATAAAAATTTCAAGATTAGCTTGTCTATTTCTGCAAAAACTTTCTACGTGAGTTTTTGACAGACGTTATGAAGAATCTATAGATCGATTTGGGGAGTATTGGCATCTTTAAAATAGAAATCTTCCAATCCACAAACAAATAATATCATTCCATTTATTTAGGTTTCTAAAGTTGTTGTTTTTTCAATAGTGTTTTGTAATTTTCAGGTTATAAGTCTTATAGTCTTTGGTTAAATTTGTGAAATATATTACTAAATACTTTATTTTTTGATGCTATTGTAAATGGCATTGTGTTTTAATATTTTTGGATTGTTCATTGCTAGTGTATAAAAATACAATTTTTTATGTTGATCTTGTATTCTGTTACCTTACTGAATGTATTAGGTCTAATAAGCTGTGTGTGTGCTTTTAGCAGAGGGAGGATTCTTTAGAAATTTCTAGATACAAGATCATGTAATTTGTAAATAGAGATAGTTTTATCTTTTCCCTTCTAAAAAAAAGTGTTTAATTTCAACTTTGAGATTCAGTATGATGAAAACTGTGTAAAAACTTTAGAAAGGTCACCACTAGAATTATTTTACAGTACCTTCCAATCCTTCTCACCCCAGTTCACACGTGTGTAATATATACAGTATTTCTACTACTTTAGAGTGTTAGCTCAGGAATTCCCATCCCCAAATTGGTAGAGCTCAGGGATCTAAGATCAAGTGATTGCCTCCTTTTAGAATGCATCTGATTTCAATGTGAGTATAAATTAATTATCTTCCACCTTCAATTGACACAAGCCAATTTGTACTGAGAGGTAAGAGTGGCAAGGCAGAGGGGTGATCGATAGCCTGTTCTACAGGGCCACCAGAATCTGATCCCCAAGGTGCTCGGGAAGCCAAGGAGGGCAAGAAGTTAATGGGGGCAAGAGAGCAAATCTACACTATAATTTAATTTGCAAGTTGAAAAACTGTGACTATTTTGCCAAGAAGTCTTTATCCCATTTTCTTCAATAGCAGAAATCCATGATGATCAGTCTTTCATCCCATTTGAATTAAACACACATACAGAGCAGAGAGCTAAAACCCAAGGGAGATTTTATTTAAATTTGACAAATATTTTAGTGGGTTTAATAAAATAAATGATTGTTCCAGAAATGTACTGACTTTCCATGATAAGAATCAAGTGTTACTTTATTTAAAAATGATCATAACAGAGCCACATATAGCAATTAGATCAGCCTAGAGTCAACCACGGTTCATTCAAATATTTGGAGTAAAGCTTCATGTAATGATTGCCATTCTGAGTGCCAGGGGTGCAGAGGTACAAGGTAAAAGATATATTGTCGAAGTCCCCAATGAACTCACAGATGTAGAGGGGAAGACAAGTCAAAAATATTTGAAACATACTGTGTACATGTCTACATTAGAATACTTACAATTCTATTACCTTTTAATTATAAGAATTAAATGTGATCATCCATATAAATTATTGAGCAAAATTTCTGGGACTTGGTAACTTAAATAAATACTAGTATCAGATGATTATGACAACTATGATGGTGATGATGATGATGATGATGATGATATGATGATGCCACATCCCAAGAATTTACAGGCACACTGAGGACACACAAGGGAGATTAGGAAAGGGTTTGTAAAAGAACGCTTTCTTATAAGGGGTATAAATCTCAGCTAAATTTTTAAGAAGTGAATAATAAAAATAACTCAGTAAGATAAAGAGTTCGGGAGGAGATAGAATGTTCTAGGCAGATGTCCTAGATAGAAGTTCCAAGGCTCCACCCTGTCCCCCGAGCAGTGCAGGTACTTCTGAGTACTCCCTCCCGAGTCTGGGCGCAGCCCTGGACCAGAAGTCTAGCACCTGAATCTTCTCTGACGTGATGTCCAGGGAAACGCCCAGACACCTTGAGGGACCCTTGTTTTTGGACACAGGATCCAATTTACCTGAGTCCCTAGACTTCCATCCTCTTACATTCAGGTAAGAAACTCTTGCATGATTAATTTATAACATCAAATCGACTAATATCATGTTTTGTTTGGGCTTTTCTATTCACATAAAATCTATTCGTCCTGACATTTGAAAATACATACCTGTCTTTTCCTATTTAAGTAAATGTCACTAAATGTCTTCAACTCTTACCTGTAGTACATATTGCTTTATTCTACTCTTTCGGAATATGTATACCCCAGTATATTGTTAAATAAATTTATGTTAATTTTTACTCAGGTATCTTTTATTCTTTATGTGTGCTTATAATATACAAGATAGTGTGTTCCACCTATTTCTAAGAGGTGTTATATAAGGGGCGAAATGTGGTATTTTCCTCCATACAGCTTGAAAACTAAGTCTATATTAAAATGATCACTAAATCCACAAATGCTAAATAAGAAACACTTAAAATCAGTTAGAAGACTGACATCCAAAAAATGTCGTCCTCAACCTCTCCTGCTCCCCTACCATCAGGGGCTTCTCTCTCTTCCTCCAGAGAGAGCCTGGGAAGTCGCCACCACAACCTATGTTCTCGGTTTGGTTTGGTTTGCGGGGGGGGGGGGCGGGGGGCAGCATTTGTAGGCAGACAAGAGTTGCACCTGTCAGCCTCAGGGTAGGGAACTTAGGCAGTGACCTCACTTCCTGACAATGAAGCCCCACAGAACTTGGAAACCTGGTATCCAGACAGCCACATTCTAAAACAGCCCCTACCCAGCTCATTTACTACCTACAACGTGTTCATGCCTAAGTCTAGAGGCTGTGATCACCAAAGAGCCAGCAGTAACAGCCTGTTCTGCTGCTGTCACCTGCTCTGGCTGCTGTGGCTGCTGGTTCCAAACTCAGCCCAGATGCCTCTGGCCCTTTTCAAGGTGGGACCCAGAGGTAACACAGGGAGGCCCAGGAGGTTTTGTTTGGGTCAGGCCACCACTCTGATCCCACCTGAGCAGACCCATGTCCCCTCTGTGTGTGTGTGTGTGTGTGTGTGTGTGTGTGTGTGTGTGTGTGTGTGTAAGGGGGTTCACATACGGAGGGCCTGGCCCAAAAAATAAATAGACAGAGGAGGAGTCAAAAGCTTTGCAGGCCTGTCAATCTCACACCCCAGGTTAAGCCTGCCTGAGTGGATGTTAAACTGCCCGAGGTCTATCCCAAGCCCTGAAGGAGACTCATTTCCCCTGGGTGGAAGTCTGTGCAGACACAGGGCTGGGCTTGATCCGGGAACAGAACGTCTAGGGGGCAGAAGCAACAGCAACTGGGGCCTGCACAGCTTGAGGTATCCCCAACCGGCTATCGGTCACTGTCATGGCAGAACTCAACCCAGGACATGGAGGAGCAGCAGAAGGTCGACAAAGACCCCCACCCCATGTCCACCAGTGAGGGGCCCGTGAGCCACACCGCTGAGCACCAGAGCAGGCCCAGAGTGAGTGTGGCCACCTGGCGTCTGGGGAACCTGGGACCCTGGTTGGCTGGACAAAGACTCCTCCCCCAAAGCCGCTCAGGCTCCACAGGCAGCTCACCATGTCCAACTCCACCCTGGCGCACATGCCATGCTCCACAAACCCGGCCGCAGGACCTGGAGCTCAAGGAGGCAGAGCCTGAGGGTGAGAAGGTGGGGAGGTGGGGTGGGATGTGGGTGGAGGTGCATGCGAGCTTATGGGGAGGGGTCGGTGCCAGACACAGACGGAGCACCCCCAGAGGGTGCTGGGTCCTGGGCTGAGCTGTGTTCTGTCTTTCGCAAGAGGGGGGGGGGGTTGGGGGAGGGGGGGAGAAGAGAGAGGGGGGAAAGGAGCATGAGGAAATGCAGGCACGTGGGTGATCTTTTCTCCTCTTGAAGCTCCAGCACCAGCCCAGGAGGCAGAGCCTGCTCCCGGTGGACATCCTGAGCAGCCCCATGCAGGCACACACCTGGACGCCGCTCCAGACCTGGAGGGATGCCCACCTCCAGCGGCCGTGCCATCACCAGCAGCAGCTCCAGCTGCAGCCCTGGACCGGGGCCGGCCTGTGCAGCCTCTTACCCAGCTGAGGCCCCAGCACCCCTGCCTGGAGGTCCCTCCCCCGTACCTGCCCTGGCTCCTGACACAGAGGACTGGCTGGAAGAGGCATCCTGGGCAGACACAGAGCTGCTTTTGGAATCTGAGTTCTCTGTGCCACCAGGAGAGTTTCTTTCACCCCCACTCTTCCACCATTTTCTCTTATTTTCTGTAATTATTACCTATTTCTTGTCTTCATGGTGTGATGCAGTTTATCTATTTTATTATATGTATTATTTATTATTTGGGGGCTTTAATTAATTTCTTTTTTATACCTAATTATTGGCGTGATGTATGTTAAGAAATAAAGTAAGTGTTTCTCTTTTAAATTGTGTCATTCCGGAGCATGAAGTACATTCCTGATGCTGTGCAACCAACACCACTACCGAGTTGCAGAACCTTCACCCCAAAAGGAAACCCTGGCCTGGCTGGTGTTGCTCAGTGGTTGAGCATTGACCCATGAACCAGGAGATCACAGTTTGATTCCTGGTCAGGGCACAAGCCCACTAGGAGGCATGCAGGAAACAGCCAATTGATGTTACTCTCTCATCAATGTTTCTAACTATCCCTCTCCCTTCCGCTGCCTCTAAAATAATAAATAAAAACATGTTTAAAAAACAAAAGGAAACTCTGCACCAACAGTACTCCCTCCCCACTCCTCCTGCCCCTGGCAGCCCCTGGTCGGCTTTCTGTGTCTGCTCTGATACGGATTTGGGGCATTTCCTCTAAATGCAGCTTAAAATTGGTGCCTTTTTGTGTCTGCTCACAAACTTGTGTTTGTTCTTACGTGAAATAGCATTTTTGTTATTTGAAAGGGAATTCCCAGATGGATTAGAGACCAGATGTAAGAGAGAAGCCCTTTAGTAAGTGTGTGCACCATCTCAGGGTAGAGACCACTGTGCTAAGTGTGACCCCAGGGCCAGAAGCCAGTGAGGCAATGGCTGGCTCTTCCCAACCCAAAAATGAGAAAAATGAAGAAAGCTGAAGCGACGAACCCCAAGCTGGAAAGTATTCTTCACAACCGATGGCCAGAGGGAGGTCTCACACCCCTGACAACTCTTCAAAGTCAGTGTGTTCAAAAGTGTCAGAGGGCAAACACATGCACCTTCAACGAGAGGCAGTGCACACGCCAGTACATGCCAGCGATGCCCGACCTCACTGATGGGGACACACACACTGTCAACACTGGGGGAGGGCGCTGTCCCCGTCAGACTGACAGGCTTCTGTTTCTGTGGTGACCAGCACTGGGGACAAAGTGAGGCAGCAGAGGCCCCAGCAGATCCCCCGGAGAGAAGGGGAAAGGCCCTCTGGGAGGACAGTGCGCAGGGCCCATCCAAGTCCCACGGGTGCACCCCTTCACCTGGCAGTGCCCATCCTTGGAGGTTCCAAATATTTATCATGCATTCACTATGTGTCAAGCACTGTGCTAGCTGCTGTAGATACATCATAATGAAAAATGCTGTCCCAACTTCATGGCTCTTAAGTCCAGGAAAGGAGAAAATATTAAAATCATAATGGTCGTATTACAAATAAAATTTCAAATTATAATAACTGCAATGCAAGACGGCTCTCAAACTGTCTAGTCATGGGATCTTGTCTGGATAGGAGGTCAGGAAAAATCTCCACTAATGAAGCATTCTCAAATCTAAGACATAAAAAATGGGAGCTCTTTCAGGCGAACGAAATAACATTAGTGACGGTCCACAGAATATAAGATACTTTGCATGTGCAAAAATATTAAAGAAGCTGAAGCTCAGGGAGCAGCAAAGAAGGGGCGATACAGGTAGAAAGATAGACAGAGGCCAAATCGCTCGGGGCTTTATAGATCGCATTAGAAATGTTGTATTACAGCCTAAAGGTTATAGAAAGATTTTGAAGGTCTAAGACAGACCTGAAATTGAAAACATCACTCTGCTACCAGATGCCAAGAACAATTACAAGCTGCAGTAAATAAAATATGAGTGTGTGGTGTGTGTTTTTCCAAATATGCAGGTAGCCCAATAAAACAAAATTGAGTCCAGAATAACTCTTATAATTTTGGAAATTTAGAGAATGCTAAAAGATAGAATTTCAAATTCGAGGATAAAGGACAGATTGCTGAATAAAGTGTGTCGGAACGACTGACCTTGCAGCTGGGGAAAAGTTGTGCTCTACCTCTGTGTATTGAGTATACAGCTGCTGTAAAAAAAATAGACCCTAAAATCTCAGGGGCTTAAATCTATAGAAAGAAGCTAATTTATTGCTTACAATTAATTTCTTGCTCACAAGAAGTTAATTCCTTGCAGTCTAACATTGATGGGTGGCTCTCCTCTAAGTGGTGATTCTTGGATTTAGACATTTCCCAGATTGACTTCGCCGTCTTCAACACGAGTCCTCCGAGGTCATTTTGGAAGAGGATCTCTCTTGTAAGTTTGTTGTAGGTCAAGACTCTTAGTGATGGTCATCACTTCTACTCTCAGTCTAGTGGCTGCAATTCAGTCACATGGCCTCACACAGCTGCCCGGGAGGCTGGGAAATAGGATCTAACTACCTAAATGGAAAGATGATATAGGTGTGGTGTTTGCCAGAAATATGAGTATAACTTACATCTTATGCAAGATTAAAATTTGTAAGTATTAAAATCTAATATAAAGAACTATAAAGTGCCAGAAGAGATTTTAGAAGAATATATTTCTAGCTTTGATCCGGTAAAGGCTTTCTTAGGCAGGAAATGTAATGCAGAAACCACAAAGGAAAAGAATAACAGATTTGCCTGCATCAAAATTTCACATTTTTCTGTCACAAAAGACAGATCTAAAAAATAAGTGGTACCCTTAGAAGAAATATCTGCAAAACATATAAACAGACAAAAATATAATAGCACTACTGTCTAAAGAGACTATACAAATCATTAAGAAAAAATAAACCTTACAAAAATCAACAAGAAAAATAGAGCAAACTCACTAAACCAAGGAACATGTGAAAATATATTCAAGCTCACCATTTCAGGAACAATAGCAAAGGAATAATAATAATATGATGATGATGATTTACCATTTTATCCAATCAAATAGACTAAAACATGGTTATTAAATAAGCACCACTGAATTCTTGGTGGAAATATAAGCTGGTGCAGTTTGGGGAAGGGAAATTCTGGACTATATGTCAATATTCAAATTGACTTAACAAATCCACTTCCAGGATCCATCCTACAGAAATACACATGTGCACAAAGATACAGATTAGATAGATGGGCAGGAGGGAAGGAAGGAGAGAGAGAGGACAGGACAATAGGGGGCTAAGTAAGGAGACTATGGACATGGGTGTTCAATGCAGCATTGTTTGTAGATAATGGTTAAAGGCATTGTGATACATTCATGCTAGAATGAGAGGTAGCTGCTCAAATGAATAGGGTAGGCTGAAATATGCCCATGAAAGTGTCCATAAGCCATGCAAGGTACATAACAATGAAGCTAATCAGAAAGAGGTAGGATGTAAATGCACAGGAAAAGCGCTCAGAGAATTAACATCAAACATGCAGAGAGAGAGAGGTACAAATAGGGGTTGGGAATAGGGAGGAAAACAAAGAACATAGCATGGATATTTGCTTTTTATATATTCTAAATTGTTTTCGTCTTTTAAAGTATATGCGTTTCTCTGAAGTTAAAATAAAAATGTATTGTAGCTGGGAAAAATGCTAATAAGGATTAATAACTGACTGCTCTTCTGGTAGGTGAAATCTACACAATCATCACCATGTTTCTTGATATTTACATCATGGTTATTGCACACTTCAGGTAAGAATTATAACCTTACTCGAGCATAGAGCCCTTGGATACTTACAAACATCCCACCTATTCCACAAACACCCAGTATCAGCATCACATCTGTGTTTCCATAGGGCTATGAAATTAGAGCACTTTACATTGTATTAAAATCATTTGTCAAACCACCACTGAACTTACCCATCTAAGTCCTCAGTGTTCATTAAAGAGGATATTAATGAGAAATTTTCTGCACAGATGCAACTGAGAACAAATTGCAACGAAGGGGAGTCATCTTCGACTTTTACCCTCTCTTCACCTAGGAAATGGTGTGGGAAAGGGAACCATTTCCATAATTCATAGGCATCCTGTGATGTGCAAGGTTATTTTTGAATTTGTTTCTCCTGTAAGAAAAGACTTCCTTCCTAAAATTAGATTGTGAATCTACTTCCAAAGCCACTAATCAAACAGGAGACGAAGCTACTTAAATAAGGAAGAGAGAATTTTAGAGCTCTACAATCATTAGAAATAGGTCACCAAAAGCTTCAATAAAACTTCAGAAAAGGTTCTAATAAAAAAAGGTATTCTCATTAAGAAGCTGTAAAGTAATCCTGCTATCAAACAGAAATAATTACATATGCAAAAGCAGCGAAATATAGTCTATAAAGTCATTTAATGAAGCAGAAATTTGTATCTATGCCATATCTAATGCACTTCTTGAAAAACCTTGGCATAGTCACTAATTATAAACCATATATTCTACACAGTTATTATGAGTATTATCCAGCAATAGAAGATTTAAGGTTGGTTGTCTCCTGCACCATAGTTAGCAATGAAATACTGGCACATATATGATCTGCTTAAATAGATGAGAAAATAGGAAGGAATTGACTAAGTAGCCCTTTAATTATGCAAACAGAGTTTCCAAAATTCTGACACTGAATTCCATGACACCCACAGATTTCCCTATAATCTAGCTGTAAATAGTAATTACAATGTCCATAGTAGAAAATGCTGTATTTTAGGTGGCAAAACAGTCTCCATTATTATCCTCTGTAGTAAGTTATTTGATAACTGTCTAAAACTTTCCCAGCAGGGTGACTTTTACATTATTTGGAAGCTATATTTTTCTTTATTTTTATGAAAAGTGTAACAATAATTTGTTCAGCCATTTTCAAAATTAAAAGGCAAAGGAGAAGGAAATTTGCCATTGAACTTTAAAACATTATATTTAGCAGGTCCTCAGTGCATTGCATAATCAGTTCAAGACTATGGATTAACAATCAAAGGAAGCTCAGACATTGACCTACATTAGAGAAACCCTATACACACATCCAAGAATTCCTCATCCCCAGAGGACTGAAAACCTTCCAGGTAGCCTGCTAGCTAAGCAGCACACATCCCAATATTATGGTGCTAGGGGCCAGGAAAAAAATCACCCTGAAAGGCGCTACATTAAAGGTGAGAAAAAACGGTAAGTCCTACATAACCCAGCCTTAGTGTTCAGATGTAGACAATAGTGCTGCAAGGCAACAATCACTTAACTAGTTATCACACAGGTTTAAATCCACATTAGGAATCACATTTGATGAGGCACTGTTTCCATTCTCAGGATGTTTAACACACAAGTTGCCAAAATTAATTGAGCTACATCAGCAACAGAATAATTTCAAATATCTTGAGCTTTACAACCAAAACTGGCTCCTCCTCCTGTGTTTCCTATCTCAGTGAATAGACCCTCTATCTACTCAATTGGTTGCTCAAGCCAGAAAATGTACCATCATCTTCTTTTTAAACATTTATTGATTGGAGAGAGAGAGAGAGAGAGAGAGAGAGAGAGAGAGAGAGAGAGAGAGAGAGAGAGAGAGAGATATTTTGATTTGCTGTTCCACTTATTTACACATTCATTGGTTGCCTCTTGTATGTGCCCTGACTGGGGATCAAACCATATCCGGACAACTCTCTAACCAACTGAGCAAACAAGCCAGTGCCTAAACATTATCTTCTTCTATAGTTCCCGCTTCTCATTTTAAACATCCAATCACTAGTCTTTCAAATTTCCTCATGCATTCATTTCTCTTCTCCCCCACTGCCACCACCATAGTTCAGACCACCAATGTCACTTCCCTGGACTTAGAGACGAATACAGGAAAGAACTCATGAGTCTTAGGTCCCCTACTACAGCCTTGTATCTTATTTTGGCTTTTAGTTTTTCTGTTATTTTTCTTAAAAAGTATCCCAAAATATATAACCTGTGTACCCTACCTAAAACTATATCTTCTGTTGTCTATATTACTACAAAAGCCCCCATGACCTTCCAGCTTCCAGGCTGGTCCCATTCCAATCTCCACTCAGCGCTGCAGGTGAAGTGCTCTTCCTAACACACAAGTAAGGCCTTGTTCTCCCATTGCTGAACAACCTCCAACCGTGCCATGTTTCTCTTACGATTTAGTCTCAACTCCTTATCGTGACTTAAATTTTATGTAGTCGACACAAATGTTATGATCTACATGCAACTTCTCCAGCTACTATACAGCCCTTACACCATGTTCTCTGGACATACCAGTACTTCCGATCCTCTCTTAGGGAGAGAGCAGAAACAAGGGTGTGTTTCCTGTTAAATCAGCAGCACTTAGCACTACTGTGTCACTTAGTAGGCATTTCATAAATATTAAATAAAGGAAGACATGAATGAAAAATGATGCACTCTACATCCCTGGGGCAAATTCAGGCATAATAATCCAAAACCCATGAGGGATGGATCTAACAGGAAAGGCATGAACTGATTCCTGGAAATAAACTGCAGTTGAATTCCCATATTTGTGAGCAATTACACTGAAAAAAATTGTGTTGAATCATCTCTTAGGGGAGCAGTCATTAAATCCTGCTCTAAATATCTCCCTCCCTTACAAATCTGCATTTCTTCCCAATTTCCTGTTGCTTTGAATGTAATACCTGATATGCCAGATTTTTCCCAGCTGACATTGCTCTTCCTACCAAACAGTGAGAACATTACAAAAAGTGTTGAAGCCAGATGACCTTTTCCCTTTTCCCAAGCTACTATTTTTAATATTTTTTAAATTTTATTCTAGTCTTTCACCAAGATGCAATGTTTGGGCAAGCTTCAAAGTCTTTCCTCATCCATATTTCCTCCAAATAGATCCTTACTTTCTATAGATTAATACTCATTCAGATTATACCTCATGATGCTATAAGCCTTTCAATAACTGATTACAAAGCACCACCAACTTTTTTATATTCACTCAATTATGAAAAATTCATTTAATACTTTATGTGCTAGGGAGTGTACTACAAGGCACACAAAAATATTTGTATTGCTCTACAAGTTTTTTTTCTCATGTAGAGATATAATTTAATAATGTTTCATACTGCCCAGTAATTCTGTAGATGCTTTTATATGGTTCTTGCATATTTTCTTGGTAAATGTTCCAAATATACATAGACTATAGATAGACGTGTAGATTGAGATAAACTTAAATATTAGGATTAGATTCAGGTAGGTAAATTGATAGGTAATTGAATATTATATCCATACACATTTCTATTAAAATCATGTACATAAATTAGCTTGAATAACTTACAACACCCTTTGTTTTTAATCCTCACCTGAAGATTTTTTCCCCATTAATTTCCAGAGAGAGTGGAAGGGAAGGAGAAGGGAGAAAGAGAGAAGAGAGAGAGAGAGAGAAAGAGAGAGAGAGAGAGAGATCGACATTAGAGAGACACATCGATTGGCTGCCTCCTGCACGTGCCCCTACTGGTGCTGGGGAAACTGCTACTGAAGTACGAGCCTTTGATCAGGAATCAAATGCTTGACCCCTCAGTCTGCATGCTAAGGCTCTAACCACTTAGAAGACTGGTCAGGGCACAACACAGTTTTTAACCATTGAATCAATGTGGTTTTTAATAGCTCATGGGGCAAGCCTTTCATCCATTACTTGGTGTGTCAATATTTTCTTTTTGTTGAATTTATTCAATGTCATGTGACATTATTTAATAAAAT
The DNA here is from genome assembly GCF_963259705.1 of Myotis daubentonii. Taxonomy (NCBI): domain Eukaryota; kingdom Metazoa; phylum Chordata; class Mammalia; order Chiroptera; family Vespertilionidae; genus Myotis; species Myotis daubentonii. The sequence continues at coordinate 17,335,646 of NC_081850.1, forward strand.
TATATAGGTTTCAAGTGTACAATTCTGTAATACATCATCTGTATATTGTATTGTGTGTTCACCGCCCCAAGTCAAGTCTCCTTCCATCACCATTTATCCCCACTTTTACCCCTCTGCCTCCTCCCATCTCTCTGGTAAGCACCATACTGTTGTCTGTCTGTATTAATCCCTTCACCTTTCTCATCCAGCCCACCAACCCCTCCCATACTGACAGCTATTGGTTTGTTCTATGAATCTATGAGTCTGTTTCTATTTTGTTTGTTAGCTTATTTTGTTCATTAGATTCCACATTTAAGTGAAATCATATTTTTCTTTCTCTGACTGGCTTATTTTACTTAGTATAATACTTCCCAGGTCCATCCATGCTGTCACATAAGGTAAGATGTCCTTTTTATGGCCAAGTGGTACTCCTTGTGTAACTGTACCACTGCTTTTTTTATCCACTCATCTGCTAATGGGCACTTGGGCAGCTTCCAAATTGGCTATTGTAAATAACACTGCAATGAGCATGGGGGTACATATATTCTTTTAAATTAGGGTTTCTGGATTCTTTGGATATATTCCCAGAAGTGAAATTGCTGGGTCATAACGCAGTTTCATTTTTAATTTTTTGAGGTAACTCCATACTGCTTTCAACAGTGGGTGAACCGACTGTGCAGAGCAACCAACTGTGCACAAGGATTCCCTTTTCACCATATTCTCACCAACATGTGTTGTTTGTTGATTTATTGATGATAGACTTCTCACAGATGTGAGGTGATATTAATTATGGTTTTAATTTGCATCTGTCTTATGATTTGTGACACTGAGCATCTTTTCATATGTTTATTGGCCATCTTCATGTTCTCTTTGGAGAAGTAGCTATTCAGGTCCTTGCCCATTTTTTAATTGGATTGTTTCTTTTTTTGGTGTTGAGTTGTTCTGTATTTTACTTGTAATTCCCGTTTGGTCCAGGAGAAGGTAAGTGGACTATCCACCTATTCTACTGCTATCTTATCAATATTTTCTTAGTTCTTGCTTTTGTCCCTTTGCTTGGTAAATTTTAATATGATTTAATCAAGTTCCAGAAAAGGTATTGAGGTTCTGAAGAGGAATTACATCTGCCCCATTAATTAATTTGTGAAGAACTGGCATCTTTCTCCTTACATAGTAATTCATGAGACCCTTAATAATAATGATCAGGGACATTCTGTGCTTGACCATGCTTGTTCTTAGTGTATTTAAATCTCCATGTACCACAAATTTTTAACATGAGCAATCCATACATTTGATCATTGCTGAGGCAAAAAAAAAGAAAGAAAAAGGAAAAAAATCACACTATGTAACATAATGCACATTCAATTTTATATCACTACATAAAAAACTACCAGATATGCACTGGTGTCAAAGATCTAATACCATTCATTGGCTGGAAGAAGCCATATTTACACAGAATTCAATGAAAGGAAGAGCTTTCCACCTGGCATTCTTTTAGTAAAAGAGTGATTGCCTATGAGCACTTCACTTCTAATCCCAGAAAGGTGGTCTACTTCCTTAATACCAGAATAGAAAATATTTTAAGGTCCTAGATACAATGGTGTTTTAACTCTAAGAAGTTATACAGGAAAATGATCAATCAAACCAGTGAGATTAAGCACAGGCAGATAAGAATAAAAATTGCCTGTTCTGCCTTCACAGACTCGTGATTTTGAATCTATGCCAAGCGAGAAAGAGTAGCACATGACTGCAAGTACTTTGGGAGCAGAGATCTTCTCTTTATTCTATCACAAATTTGTACTCAGAACGTGGCCTTATAAAGTTGGGGCCTAAGGGGTGGGGGTGTTTCAGAACATCGTCACCATAATTTTTAGATTCTAAGTAGTATTTTCTGAATATCCAAAGTGAAAATACTGTAGGCCATGCTTACCTTTTGATTGGCATACATATTCTATCAGTTAAGAATCTCTTTAAAACCAGGATCCCTGTCTTACTTATCTTTTTGCCAGCGGCATTTAACATTGACCAATCTTGAACACATTAAGGTAATGGAAAAATGGTATTGTTCCTAGAAATGAAAGTAATAAGCAAATGTATGAATGTGTGTGAGTATATATACATGCATATGTTTTTATTATATCCCAATATAAAGATACATACGACCAGTGTGAGTTTATGCTTTGGAAAGTATGAAAATAATTGGTTTGGAATTAACAAAGTTACTGACATTTTAAAAGGCCAATGCTAGAGAAAAAGCACGTTATTTTTTTTTACTAAGTTGCAAGGTGAGCTCCAACAATTATGTCTATGAACATACCCTCGCAACTCCAGAAGTCAGACGTTTTTTAAAACTAGTTGGGAAGCACTCGTTGACCTTTCCCTGTCTTCCTTAGAGTGCACCTGTATTAACGTGCCCTTCACAAACTGCAAACTGCACCGAGACGTGAAAACAGGGCTCTCCTGGAGAGTTAGGAAGGGATGCGAGTCCTGATGGATCCAGCCTCTGGCAGACGCCCTTACACCTTGTTCCTTGGATAGCTCTTCCTTTCTGTCAACTCTAGAAAGCACAGTATAGGTATCTTTGTATTTTTGACCTACAACTTAAAAATGCCACTCTTCAGGGAAACACAAAGATGTGAACCTTAAAGCGACTATAGCAGGGGCCCAGAAGATGGCAGAAACAATATGGCCTGTGAGAAATGTGTGCAAGGCCTCAGTGCACGCTCCCATTTGTGCATTCTCTAATACGTTTTCACTGATGGACCAAAGGTTTTATTCAGAACAATGTTTCATTTGGAAAGTAAAGTAGTAGCACCAAAAAAAAAAAAAAAATCCAAAGGATGCCTATTTCATGATGGAACACCTGCCAATAAGATCGCCTTGTCGTGACTGCGTTTTTAACCAGCCGTGGAAAAGCTCTTCACTAAACAAAAGATGCAACAAGCACGGTGTAGCCTGCTCTTGTTTTCACAACACCTACCAAGTCCTGTTATAAAATACGGGAAATCTCCTGCTTTCTCTCATAGTTGCTCACCTTCGCACAGAAAAGATCATTCCTGATTAAGTTCAAGTACTGAGAGGGATATGGGCTCAAGAGTGAATGATCAGACAACAGTAGGAGGAATTTTGAAAAGAAGAATCTGCATCTCTGTGAATATATCTTTTATAACTGCTCTGTTCTCTTCAAGGGTACTGTAGAATGTTTTTGTCCTAATCTCCTTAAGAAGCAAGAGTACTAAAATGTTATTTAAGAAACTCAATTCTATGTCTCAAATAAACTCAAGAGACATGGAGTGTACGTTAGGGAAAATGTGGTACTGTGTAGAAAGGACGAATGTATGAAGAGAGAGTCATATCTTCTTCAGGCCATAGACTCATTTGTTTTCCATTAAGGAGAGAGGGCATGGAATAAAAAAAGGATAGAAAAATGTACTAGACTCCAAGTACGTCTTATGTAAAAGTCCATTTATTGTGGTAAATATGAAAATAAAAACAACATTTCTAGAAGATAATGCAAGTGAAAATCTTCTAGATGATTTTGTGGTTAAGAAATATTTCCTGAATAGAGAACAAAAGGCACTAACCAAAGAAAAGAAATTAAGAAAATTGGGCTACTTTAAATAGAGAACTTCTTTTTATTAAATGATATTATTAAGGAAGTGAAAAGTTAAGCCAAAGACTAGGATATAATACTTGCAACACATATAATTAACTACAGGATATTACAGAGTATACATAAAGAAATCCAAAGTAAGAAAAGGCTAGAACTCAACCGAAAAAATGAACGAGAGACTGTAGGCCAGAGTTTTATGAAAGAGGATATCCAAATGTCCAGCAAACACAGGGAAGGGGCTCAACCACATTCGTAGTCAAGGAAAGGCAAGCACAGGCCTCTACAAACTCATCACAATTCAAATGACCAAAAATACTAAGGATTGGCTAGGCTGAGGAGCAACAAGCAGTCACACACAACTGGCAGAAATGGAAAACCATTTGGATATCCACTTGGCATTGTCTAGACAGGTTAAAGACATCAGATCTAGAGACCCAGCAACTCCACATGTGCACATACGAATCAAAAGACACATGCAAGAACAACATTATGTGTAATTGCTGAAAAGTGGAGACAATCCAAATGCCCATTGACTGTAAAATAAATAAAATGACACACTTATATAATGAAACACACTACAGCCTTCAAAATGAACACACTACACCCACATGCAATTACAACAATGAATCTTACAAACATAACTCAGCAAAAGAGGCCAGGCGCAGAAGAATACATTATATATAACTTCATTTACACAAAGCTGAAGACAAACAGAAGTAAGCACAAGCAATGCATGGTGCTAGAGGTCACCACAGTAGTTACTTCTGGGGGGGAGGGGGAGTCAGTGATGGCAGGGCAGGGGTGGGGCTGCCAGGGTGTGGGCAGTGTTCTACTTCTTGAGTAGGGAGGTAGTTTCACAAGTGGGTTCATTTTGAGATAATTAATTCAGCTGAACACATTATTTCTGTACTTTTCTATGCGTATTACACTTCAATTCAGAGTTTCTCCTTTTTTTTAAGTGGTCAGATGCAGTATTTCTTTGCAGAAATGAAAAACAAGCTATTAATATACTTGATTCCACCCTGGCCAGTGCTGCTCAATGGTTACAGCCTATGGCTCGAAGGGTTGTGGGTTTGATTCCTGGTCAAGGGCACAAAGCCGGTTGCAGGTTCATTCCCCAGAACCAGGTTGCAGGCGGGAGGCAACCAATCGATGTGTCTTTCTCTCTCACCATCCCTACCATTCTCTATAAAAATAAACCCATGGAAAAAATAGCCTCAGGTGAGGATTAACAACAACAATAACAAAAATACTCAATTCCTATCAAACATCAAGCATTTATCAAAATGATCTAATCTTCTGTAAAATATAAGTCTGTACAATTTTTCTTTTAAAATTGAGATCAACCCGTTTTAAAGATGAACAAAGGAAGAGATTGAGTGATCTGTCCAAAATGTAAAGGTCAGTATGTCCCAGGGCTGGAGTACGAGCACCATGCCCAGGACTATTTCTATCATTACATAGTTGCTTTGAAGTTTGAAGTGTAGCGTTTTGCTGATCCACCCACAAAGGGTGTTTAATAGGATAGATATGCTAATATCCATTGTGCTGCCAAGAAATGATGTGTGCTGAAGGCCTGTTGGTGAAAAGGCTCCTCCTGAAAAGCCATAAGCATCCACCATCCCTACAGGCTACCTCTGAGGGCATCCACTTGCAAAGGTCTCTGGGCTTTGAATACCATGACCCTGTGGCCTGACTTCTTCTATATTTTAGTGGCAAAAGGCATGGGTTTAGAACTTAGAGCTGACTGGAGTCCCAGCTCTGTCAGTATTTCACTTGTCTGAGTCTCTGTCCCCATATCTATAGGTCACGGACAAGCGTCACACCCGCCTTCCAGAGCAGAGATGAGCAATAATCTGTGTTCCTGACATCAGGTAAGTCAAGAGACAAGTAAACAATGTCCTTGGCACTGTTTTGGTTGTTGTTGTTCTAATGCCAGGTGAGTATTTGACTCAAAGATACACGAAGACCAGTGGCCTCGGAGGTGGGCCTGGCACAAGGAACCAAGCAACGAGGCCTCTCTCCTGCAGAGTGCCAGGTGGGCCCAACCCCACACTCTCTGTGTGCGAATGCAAGGTGTGGAGAGGGTGGGAAGCCAGTGAGATGAAAGCTGAAAATCCTTATTAAGAAGGAAGAATCCATAAAGGGGTAGGAACTAAGTAGGCAGAGACCATGAAGGGCAGAAATGAGCAGAGAACACGTTGTTGACCAGGCCAACACAGAAACTGAGAGATGATTAAGGTAACAGGCACGACAGAGCACAGAAGTAATGAGCCGGGGACCCCATTTCTGAGGGAGAAGTTCCCAGGTGGACCGTCATCAGCGCTGCTGTGTGGCGAGTGCAGAATTCTGAGAGAGCGAGGCCAGTTCCCTGGGAGGCCTCCTCTGCCCACACAGGAGCTGAGTACCTCTCCACCCGCCAAAGCTCTTCAGCACCTGAACGACCAATTAGGAGCGAAAGTGTCTGTCTTAAAGCCAAGTAAACCAGAATTAGCCTAAGCAGAAGGACAAAGGTCCAAGTTTATACCAACAAAGGGGGCCCTTTTAGTGTTCTCTGTAATCTTCTTAAACTTGTCCATCAGAGACAAATTATTTCTAAATCTAAAGAATAATTTGTAGGGCTCTCTTAGCTGTCCACACAGCATAAACTCCTGGACCTGGTCCACACAGCCACCACCGGAGGCACTGCTTGTCAGTATCCAAATGGAAAACACAACCTCAGATGGAAAAAAAAATAGTCTTCAAAGTCTACCCACAGGTAAGCTGATCTGAAATGTGACAGTAAGTATCCCACATACAGAAAGACTTAGACTTAGACCAAAGGTTTGGATTGAAGTACAATAATACTACCATATTAATTATTTCTGTTTTGGTGATGAGAAAAACTCATGAAAGAATAGAGATAAACAGTTTTATAAGTAATACAAAAAACAACCTACCCGGAAACTCTAAAAGCCATTACTACCAGATAGTATAATACTTGACTCTTAGAGGCTAAAGTTTTGAACAGTACACAGCTATTCCCTCGGGCTATACCTAAGATAATAGTTAGCCCTAACCTGTTTGACTCAGTGGATAGAGCATCAGCCTGCTGACTGAAGGGTCCTGGGTTTGATTTTGGTCAAGGGCACATGCGTGGGTTTCGGGCTCGATCCCCAGTAAGGCTAGTGCAAAAGGAGGCCGATCAATATTTCTCTCTCATTGATGCTTCTATCTCTCTCTCCCTCTCCCTTCCTCTCTAAGATCAATAAAAGTGTATTTAAAATAATAAACTATGTGAGTTCTTTTGGCTCCTAGGAGGTAATGAAAACATGGCTGCACATCCAGAAAAAGGTGAACCGTGAGTATTTGGATAACTGGAGGTTAATGTATTGTGTCCTTCTTTTCAAAGTGAACCTTATAAATTCTTTTCTTAGATGTTTTCTTAGACGCATTTTACCACTACAGACACCTTTTGAGGGTCACATGAAAAAAAAAAATCATATCTGCTACAATTCAGGAAACAAATAGCAGTAAGTTGTGAACAAGGACTACGTTCACTTCGCTGTATTTAGAATATGCCGCAGTGCCCAGACCATGTAAACAGCACACAGGCTTTATCCTGCCGGGTTCAGATTAACCTTTGCAAGCTATGCAGAATTAGATTATGAAAATAAATTGGAAATGGCATCGCCTTAGACTTACTTTGTACTCTGCATTTTCTTAAGCTTTTATGTGACTGTCAAATACTCATTCAGGACTCCATTTGTATTTATAGCATGTTATCTTTTCCCTTTTTCTAAAACGATAAGCACCAGTCTTCAGAGAATGCTGGCGACTATTGGATACAGAAAACAACTTTTTCCTGAATGGTTAATGTTTCAAATATGAGCAAAGATACCAGATGGCAAAAGGGGAAGAAAGGATTCAAGTTGTTCAATGATAAGGATTTTTCCATCTGCTAGTTCAATACTAACTTGGTTTACATTCACTTAGAGCCAATACAATTAAAACTCTATTTGAAGTGAAATGTTTCAGAAAAATAAAACTAGAAACCTGAGAGATCCTTCTATGGGTTACATCCCATCCCTCAAATAGCAAAGCCTTTATATGAGAACAAATGTGAGTGCATGATAAAACTAAGGTATCAAATATATTTTGAAAAATTCTATATTCACATGCATTTAAGTAATTCTAATGAAGACTATGATGGAAATGTAAGGAGACATTTGTTAGAATTTAGAGTTTTGGTGAAATAAAATATCTCTAAATAATGTACTGGGGAAATCATTACAAAGGATGACATGGGAGACCACTGGTGAGTGAACAATTTGGCAGTAGTTGACAAGGACACAAGTTTAAATAGCTAATGCACTCAGACCAAAGAACAGATGAATAGCTTATGGCAATCACTAGCAGTAGCAGCATCTTAGAGGATAGCAGAGGTCTTGCACACTAACGTAGTGTAAAGGAGAAGGGAGTACCCAGAGACAATTGGGACTCATGAGAACAAGCCTCAAGTAAGAATTATGTGTATCATGTATATGGGTACAAGACTTATCTGAGAGATAACTCTGTAAATTATATAACTGTCTAACCACTATGCGGTACACCTGAAACTATTATAAAATAATATTGAATATCATCCGCAACTGAAATCCTATCTAATAAAAGACAAAAAGGGTAGTTAAGCTTACCTCCGCTACGCTTCCCATTGGCTAATGAGGGCGATATGCAAATTAACTGCCAACAAATAGAGCGGCCGGCAGCCACGCAGCTGAAGCGAGTAGGAGGCTTGCTTGCTCCAGTGATGGAGGAAGCCAAGGTTCCCCGCCTGCTGCGGCCTGGCTCTGAGCCCGAAAGCAACAATGTTTCAATTATAGAAGGTAAATAAATCCCAGAATAAAAAAAGAAAGAAAGAAAGGAGAGGCTGGGAGCTTCAGTCGCTGGCCAACCTGAAAATGGCCCTCAGCCCCTCACCCAGACTGGCCAGGCACACCAGTGGGGACCCCCACCCTGAAGGAGGTGTGACCAGCTGCAAACAGCCATCATCCCCTCATCCAGGCTGGCCAGGCACCCAAGTGGGACCCCCACCCTGATCCAGATCACCCTTCAGGGCAAACCAGCCAGCCCCCACCCGTGCACCAGGCCTCTATCCTATATAGTAAAAGGGTAATATGCAAACTGACTCTAACAGCAGAAAGACTGGGAATGACTGGTCACTATGACACACACTGACCACCAGGGGGCAGACGCTCAATGCAGGAGCTGCCCTCTGGTGGTCAGTGCGCTCCCACATGGGGGAGCTCTGCTCAGCCACAAGCCAGGTGGATAGCTGCCAGTATAGCGGTGGTGGTGGGAGCCTCTCCTGCCTCCTCAGCAGTGCTAAGGATGTCCAACTGAAGCTTAGGTCTGCTCCCCACTGTCAAGTGGATATCCCCCGAGGGCTGCCGGGCTGCCAGAGGGATGTCTGATTGCCATCTTAGGCCCAATCCCCCGGGGAGCAGGCCTAAGCCAGCAAGTGGTCATCCCCTGAGGGGTCCCAGGCTGCGAGAGGGCACAGGCTGGGTTGAGGGACACCCCCCCCCAAGTACACAAATTTTTGTGCACCGGGCCTCTAGTCCTATATAATAAAAGCCAAATATGCTAAGTGCCCAGTCATCCGTTCAACCAATCAAAGCATAATATGCTAATGATATGCTAAGGCCCTTCAACTGCTCTCTATGACGTGCACTGACCACCAACAGGCAGACGCTCCAACTGGTAGGTTAGCTTGCTGCTGTGGTCCAGCTGATCAGGACTGAGCAAGACAGGCTGGACACACCCTGGAGCCCTCCCATGGTCCCTTGCTGGCTGGCCAACCTCCTGCATCCCTCCCCGGCCTCAATTGTGCACCTATGGGGTCCCTCGGCCTGGACTGCACCCTCTAGCAATCTGGGCCCCCTCAGGGGATGTCAGAGAGCTGGTTTTGACCCGATCCTGCTCAACACAGGAGCTGCCCCCTGGTGGTCAGTGTGCTCCCACAAGGGGGAGTGCTGCTCAGCCAGAAGCTGGGGTCATGGCTGGCAAGCACAGTGGCAGTGGCAGGAGCCTCTCCCGCCTCGACGGCAGCGCTAAGGATGTCCAACTTTAGGCTTAGGCCCGCTCTCCACGAGCAGCAGGACTAAGTCATGAGTTGGACATCCGCCGAGGGCTCCTGGACTTCAAGAGGGTACAGGCTGGGCTGAGGGACTCCTCCCACCTCCCCGCCGCAGCACCCCCCCCCCCCCGAGTCCATGACTTTCATGCACTGGGTCTCTAGTATAAAAATAAAAAAAAATCAGGAAGAAAAAATATCAAGAGAGTTCTGGGATCCCTCCATGTAATCCTTTGATAAAAAGAGGTCCTACTCAAAATATAATATGCATAATATTAAGAAGTAGTTTTCCAGGGTAACTGTCCCTTTTGTCCTGGAAACATTGTTAAAATGGGCATCCCTTGGTGCATAAAGCTTCTCAAGAAAGTAGGCCCTGGCTTGCTCCTGATACCTGGTCTTAGTCTGTGATAGATGTTCTACAAGTAATTGACAATCTTAATAGAATTGATCCAAAATCCCACCTGCTAAACAAATATTGCTCTGTTAGTGTGCATTCCCTTCAATCAGAGTAAGCTTATTCAAAAAATGTTTGTTTCTTTATCCTTTTTTCCTTAACTGCTTACAATAGCAGCAAACCTAAATTTACTCTTAATAAATCATGACGAATATAATGGATAAAAAAGAATCCTTCCTCCAAGTCTGAAGCATGATGAGATCTGCTTCCTTCTTTGCTCCTTAACCAGCAGGACAGTGGTCTCCAAAGAGAGGAGCAAAAATGAACAAACAAGGAGAGGGGCATACAGCCAAAAGGGTGGCAAGGTGCTACACTGAAGTCCAGGAAGAATTAGAGTTTCTAGTTCTATTATTTTTTTTACCTCATCCTTTAAAACATCTGAATTCTGTGCAGGATTTATAATACAAGATGCATTAACCCATTAATAAATGCATATAATCTATAATAATAAAAGTGTAATATGCTAATTAGACCAGACAGCTGAATAACCTTCCAGACGTCCTTTCAGATGACCTTCCGGACAAAACTGGGGCTGCGAGAGCCGAGGCAAGCCACTGCGGCTGCGAGGGCCAAGCTCTTTGCATGAATTTCATGCATCGGACCTCTAGTTTATAAATAAATAAGCACATTTAATATGTGAAGAACTGAGAATACAATTCAAACAAGTTTGGAGACGACTGGTAGAATACTGAATTCTTATAACCAACTAGGGGCCCAGTGCATGAAATTCATGCATGGGGGGAGGGGGTGTCTCTCAGCCTGGCCTGCACCCTCTCCAATCTGGGACCCCTTGGGGGATGTCTGATTTCCAGTTTAGGCCCGACAGGGATCAGGCTGAAACTGGCAGTAGAACATCTCTCTTGCAATCCTGGACCACTGGCTCCTAACCACTCACCTGCCTGTCTGCCTGACTGCCCCTAAGCACTCTGCCTTCTGGCCTGATCACTCCCAACTGCCCCCCCCCCCGCCAGCCTGCTCACCCCAAACTGTCCCCTCCTGCTGGCCTGCTTGCTCCCAACTGCCCCCCTGCCAACCTGCTCACCTCCAACTACCCCCACCCTGCCAGCCTGATCACCCCCAACTGCCACCCCGCCAGCCTAATTGCTCCCAACTGCCCTGATGCCAGCCTGATCGCCCCTATCTGTTCCTGTCCCTGCTGGCCTGCTCATCCCCAAATGCCCCCCCTGCCGGCCTGCTCACCTGCTCACCCTCAACTGCCCCCCTCCGCCAGCCTGCCTGCCCCAAACTCCCCCCCACCCCCCCGCCAGCCTGCTCGCCCCCAACTTCCCCCCCCATGCTGGCCTGCTCACCCCCAACTGCCCCCCCGCAGCCAGCCTGATCGCTCCCAACTGCCCTCCCCTGCCAGCCTGATCACCCCTAACTGCCTCTGCCTCGGCCCCGCCACCATGGCTTTGTCCAGAAGGTCTCCCGGAAGGTCTCCTGGTCTAATTAGCATATTACCCTTTTATTAGTATAAAAGATTACAAATGATAGAAATATTTACAGAATTTAATATATATTTGATAATATATTTATATTTTATATTATTACTTCAGTAACTTTCCAAATATTAAACTATAATTATGCTATATAGTCTCGTTTGAATTGCTCTTAGATATAAAGCACTCATTCAATAAATGATGTGGGCCAAATACATGAATGAATGAATGGACATTCTGGCAATATTGGAAAACCTGGTAAACTGAGATATTGATAATTTGGTATTTTGCAAATATTTTCTATTAGTTCTTGAGGAGCTCCATGGAAAGAGAGCTATAAGTTCAATTAGTTATTTTGTAAATGTTACATACTATAGTAGACTCTTCAGATTCAGAGCATAGATGAGTTTGCTAAAGGTGCTGGGAAATCCCAAAGTAGAACCTCTTTCACTTTGTTTATTACGGCACTTCACATTTCCACAATTTATTTGACCACAACACTTCTCCCCCATCATAATACTCATCAACTACCCACAGAGCACAGTGCTCCCCAGAATACTCATGGTGAAACCCTATTTTCATGGGCTTCAACCTGAACACTGGAGGCTCCACTGAATATGGTGTCATTCTTATTGGTTGTGTATCAGGCTGAAGGGCAACTCAAAGCATTGTACGTGCAAGTCTGTACTATCCGGTGTCTCTAGCAAGGACTTGGATTGTGAATATAGCAAGGATGCTCATTAAACTTCCTACAGTGATTACCTTCCCAAGCATGTTGTTTAGATGAATATGTTTTACTCTCAGATATTTAGACAATTTAAGTGTACAGAATCCTGCAGGTGAGTGTTAATAGCTTTTGAAAAGGGGGAGAAGAAGAGGAAAAAAACCTATTTAACTAAAGTATTTATTATGTATCAGGCTTAATGCTAGGAACTTTAACTAGGTTTAATATTTAAATTTCTGAACATTTGTATTGGCTAGATATCATTGTCCCCTTTTACCAAGTAGGAAGCTGGGAGTCTGAGTGGCACCCACCAGTAACTGATCGAGCCCAAGGTAACCATTTAGGTTACCATCCAAATTAGGATACTTTTGAGAATGTCCCATAATTATTCTGAGGCAGCATTTTTAGCCTAATTTGCTCTCTTCCAACATATCTTACAGAGGTATGATTTAAACTCACATCTCCCCAACTAATCGTCTTTCTATTCCACCTTATTGATTGAGATAGGAATAGAGTTTACACAATTGAAAGGGGGCATTCTTTTACAACGTATACATATATCAAGTCATCAGGTTGTATACTTTAAACATCTTATAATTTTTTCTGTCAATTATACTTTAATAAAGCCAGGTGGAAGAACAGAGATTATAGACTTCTAGAGAAATCATCCATCAACTACTGGAAATAACAGGACTGCCTTAAAAATATTTTAACTGCATATATAGAAAATGAAAAGGGATGATCAAAACATCCAAAAATAATTATACCTTCCACCAATGCAAAGCTGCCTTTAAAAAATCCAAACATGATACTAAGCATAGCCTCATAGCAGTAAAACGTGAAATGGCTGAGAATAATCCTTTATGCCAGATTTCACATCACCTGGAATCTTCTTAAAACACTATGCTACTTTTTTATTTTACCACATATAAGGAAGATGTCAAGAAACTGGAAAAGATCCAGAAAACAACAACTAACATGGCTGAAAGGGTTGTAACATAGAAGTCAGGGGGGGAACATAAATGGGATAGAATTCTGTAGTCTAAAGTGAAAAATCCAAGAGGTAACTTTAAAACTGCCTTCGAGTGAATTAAAAGCTGCTGAAAGGAGGTCTCATCTCTAAGAGGACACAAGAGGCACCCAGTTTAATTACAAACTGTGAGATCTGGCATGCGCACTTAGGTCCTGGTGCTGAGAACTATGAAATGTCACAATAAGTTACAAGGGGGCATCTCCCAGACTCTTTTATAGGCAAGCAACAGTCAGCTGTGATGCCTTATTCCTTGATCATTTTTTTTTGAAGGCAGCGAGAAACAATGATCACCTTTTGTCATAAAAGCCCTATTTTCCCTTCTTGCAATTTTCCTGATGTTAATGTTTATGTTTATGTTAATGTTAATGTTTATGTCAGTCATTCAACCTTCCCCACCAACTACAGTGTAAAGTTCAAACTCCTTATGATGCAATAACAACATTTACTCATCACTCCCTACCCTGCCAGCATAACTGCCACACCCTGAACCTGTCCTGTGCTTCCCCACTCCAGCCCGGAAACCACAGGAGCACTCACAAACCACAAAGTCCTAACACAGCGCCTTGCCTTCCCATGCTGTTTCCTCTGAAAAGGACGTACTTCCCCCCTCCCAGCCTTGGAGCCCTCATTCCATCCTGCAAACCATTCTCACTCTGGAAGATCAAACTCCCACGCCTTTTTTCTGCGACTTTACCAGGTGATAAAATCCCTCTTCCCTGCATTCATTTCCAAGAGACAAATTTACTTTCTTCTTCCTGTGCTTTCAAAGTACATTTTTGCCACCTTTATTAGGGCACATATAACATTCCTAGAGGCCCAGTGCACAAAATTCATGCACGGCGGAGTGGGGAGGACCCTCAGCCCATCTAGCAATCCAGGACCACTGGTTCCTAACCGCTCACCTGCCTGCCTGCCTGATCACCCCTAACCCCTCTGCTTGCCTGCCTGATTCCCCTAACTGTTCCCTCGTCAGCCTGATCACCCCTAACCACTCTCCCCTGCGAGCCTAATCATCCCTAACCACTCTCCCCTGCTGGCCTGATCGCCCCAACCACTCTCCCCTGCTGACCTGATCACCCCTCACCACTCTGCCTGCCTGCCTGATCACCCCTAACCGCCTCTGCCTCGGCTCTGCCACCATGGCTTTGTCCAGAAGGACAACCGGAAGGATGTCTGGAAGGCTTCCGGTCTATCTGGTCTAATTAACATATTATCCTTTCATTAGTATAGATTCTTTTTTTTTCTTCAGGTTTTCTAATTTCTTTTTATTTTTTATTTTTATTATTATTATTTTTTAATTTTGTTTTATTTTTTAAAGTATTACAAAGAGTATTACATATGTCTCCTTCCCCGCCCCCGCTTGACATTCCCCCGGCCTCCCCTACCCCCCAGTGTCTTGTGTCCATTGGTTATGCTTATATGCAGGCATACAAGTCCTTCGGTTGATCTCTTACCCCCCCTCCTGCCCCCCAACCCTCCCCAGCCTTCCCGCTGTGGCACCAGAGACTTCCCTGCCTACTCAGGGAAGGAGTCTTTAGATGCCTGGCACCCTGAGTAGGCAGGGAAGTCTCTGGTGCCAACAGTGGGGAGAGGAAGGGCTGGGAACAAGATCTTTTTTGGCCTAATTATTTTGTTTCTTAGCTACCCAGCACATAGTAGGTCCCCAACTTTTTTGTCAAATCAATGAAGCTATTAGTGACCTGTTATGTGCAAAGAAATACTCAACATTCAAATGGTTGCTGTGGAAACCATATCTAGGGATTTGTGTTGGTCTTTAAATTCAATCCATTTAGACTTGTTTTCCACGTTTCTTCTTAAAGCATTTTAACCTTCAAAAGATAGAATCAATAATGTATGTTTAAATGCTCTGGAACAAACATGGGTGTCTGATCTACTCTATCAAAACCACCGAAGTATCCAGGACTCCAGGGGTAAAAATAGTGAAGAGCATAGCTGCAAAAAAGGATGGTTAGAAAGTGTAGATTTTCTCATCAAATCAGTTCTGGGAAAAGCTTCAGGGAGGCACAGAGGTACCCACATCCCCTTCAGCTTTATTTGTATATGAATAAGGACAGCAGGGTTTTCCATGAGGAGACCTAGCACATAAGAATGTTTTATTATTAATACGGACACGCAGCAATATCAGATGCCTAAATACAGCTGGTCTCCTGTTGCCATTCATATGTTCTCTGCTCTTTTAGGTAAAGTAAATTTATTTCTCTATGTTTGTAACATTTGTTAAAACATTTACATTTTGAAGAAAATGAATAAATATGTCAAGTGCAAGGATGCCTATTTTAAATGTAGTGTGTTTACCTTCGTAAGACAATATACTTCAAAATATTTCCTCATAATTTAAACATCTAATTGGACTCATTTTAGATTAAATTATTCTTAATTGGACACTTCGAAAGGCAAGGAGCTACATATTTATGCATTTTAATGCATTTGACTTCGTTTGACTCAATATAAATTCTTTCCAGAAAACTAAAAAGAGCTAAAAAGTAATAGCTTAAATTAACCAAACTGTTCTATGCAGCTAAACTGACTTCAATTTTAGTTAATCAAGAAACTAGAACTCAGTTCCTTAATATTAGTCACTCAAAATCTTTAACTTTTCCCTTTTTATGGTCACCTACCCCCCCCCCCCGCCCTTTAGCATTTAGACTGGTCCAAACTCCTCCCATATTTAAAAACAAAATAACAGAAATGTCGTATTCTGCCCATGTCCTTAGTTCTCTCTGCCCTTTTAGACAAGTTTCTCCAACCCTGTACTTTCTTTTCTCAATCCTTTCCTCTGGGCAACTTCTTCACAAGCTAAAGGCCCTCCATGACTGGACACCTGTTCATCTCTTCCCCTCCTCTCACCTCCCATCACCACCAGCTTCTGTCTGACCCACTTCCAGTTCCATCGATTTGCTGCACTTTTTCTTGCCACCTCAAATTTTAACATTCTGCTCCTTCTTTTTGGAATACTTTCCTGCACTCATTCCTTTCTCTTCCTTTAATTATAATTTTAGATAAAAAGTGGGTTGAACACTCGTGCTTAGTTGTTCTATTACATTTAGCTATATTTCTATCTTTGTGTCTTAATATTTGAAGAAAGTGTCAGATTTTAGATTGATTTATTTCCTATCTATAAATTAATTCAAGGAGGTGTCTGGTTTTCTAAAAGAATACATTTTGAAATTCACTTGGAAGTAAACAGGAGTAGCATTGATACATCAAATACACAAAAGCCCTCAAAATTGCTAGGAAGAAACTTACATGTTTCCTGACAAGGAAACAAAATCCGTGAAAATATTAGCCAATACCGTGTGCAGACTGGTATTTAAACATTAAGATGTAGTCACAGTATTTGCCCTATACTCCCACTTCTTAACCTCATAATAATGACCCTAAGTCAGGGGTCCTCAAACTACGGCCCACGGGCCACATGCAAATACAAATATTGTATTTGTTCCCGTTTTTTGTTTTTTTACTTCAAAATAAGATATGTGCAGTGTGCATAGGAATTTGTTCATAGTTTTTTTTTTTAACTATAGTCCGGCCCTCCAACAGTCTGAGGGACAGTAAACTGGCCCCCTGTTTAAAAAGTTTGAGGACCCCTGCCCTAAGTGAACCAGTGTAATCCTTAAAAGGTAGAATTCTATAAGGGACGCACCCATTCTGAGCTTTTGAATTTGACCCCAATTTTCAGCTAAGACTTGTGAATCTACCTTACCTTGAATCAGAATTATATTGTGAAATATTAGTAGATGAGATTTTCCTGCACTCTTCCCTTTTCATTTTATTTTATTATGGTACGAACAATACACTAGTGTTGCCTATAGGTATAACGTTGTACAGCAGATCTCTAGAGTTCATTCATCTCGCTCAACTGAAACTTTATGTAAGTTGGTTAGTAACATCCCATTTCCTCATCTCCCAGGCCCTGGCAACCAACAGTCCATTCATTAATTCTATGAATTGTACTATTTAAAATACCTCATGTAAGTGAAATCATGAGGTATTTCTTTTTCTGTGACTGGCTTATTTCGCTTAGCATTATAGCCTCAAAGTTCATCTGTGTTGTCACATACTGCGGAACAGCCTTCTTTTTAAGGCAGAACAAGATTCCATTGTGTTTACATTCCTCTACCAGGGGTGGGCAAACTTTTTGACTCGAGGGCCACAATGGGTTCTTAAACTGGACCGGAGGGCCGGAACAAAAGCATGGATAGAGTGTTTGTGTGAACTAATATAAATTCAAAGTAAACATCATTACATAAAAGGGTACGGTCTTTTTTTTTAGTTTTATTCATTTCAAACGGGCCGGATCCGGCCCGCGGGCCGTAGTTTGCCCACAGCTGCTCTATACTTTCATCTGCCGGACATTTGTTTCCACAGGTTGGCTGTTGTGAACAGTGAGTGCTGCAATCAACATGGGAGTGCTAATACCTCTTTGAGACCTTGATTTCAATTCCTTTGGAAAAATTCCCAGAAGTGATATTGCTGGATCATATGGCAGTTTCACTTTTAATGTTTTTTTGGGGAAACCTCCATACAGTTTTCCACATGGCTGTACCAATTTATGTTCCCACCAACAGTGCATAAGGGTTCTAACTTCTCCACATGCTCATCAACACTCGTCTTTCGATTTTTCAATAATAATATCTTAAAATATATATATATATATTTTGTTGATTTTTTTACAGAGAGAAAGGGAGAGGGATAGAGAGTTAGAAACATCAATGAGAGAGAAACATCGATCAGCTGCCTCCTGCACACCCCCTACTGGGGATGTGCCCACAACCAAGGTACATGCCCATGACTGAATCGAACCTGGGACCCCTCAGTCCGCAGGCCGACGCTCTATCCACTGAGCCAAACAGGTCAGGGCCGGTTTTTCAAAAATAATATCTTGACAGGTGTGAGGTGATATCTCATTTTGGTTTTGATTTGCATTTTCCAAATGATTAGTGACCTTGAGGATTTTCCATATACCTATTGATAATTTGTATATATTATTTGGAGAAATGTCTATTCAAATCCTTAGGCAATTTTTAATTGAGTTATCAATTTTGGTTTTGATTTTAGTTTTGCTTTGTTGTTGAGCTATAGGCGTCCCTTATATATTTTAGATATTAGCCTCTTGCCAAATACATGGTTTGCAATCATTTTTTCGTTTCCTTTGTTGTATAGAAGGCTATTTTTTATTTTGATGTGGTCCACTTATTTTCGTTGCTATTGATTGTGCTTCTGGTGCCATTTCCATGAAATCATTGTCTAGGAAGCTTTCCCCCTGTTTTCTTCAAGAGTTGGACAGTTTCAGATTTATGTACCTGAACTTTTCTTCTAGTGGTGACTCTCTCCCAATCAACCACGAGACTGAAGTCCCCACTGTCCAAACAGGAAATGTTAAAAAGGAACATAAAGAGCAGAGAAAAACAATGGCAAATTCCAGGCTTTTACACCTTTAGATGTCAGATAGGAAATTCATGGATAAATACTGTAGACCCAGTTTGTGGAGGCAATTCTTTTCTGTTTACCCAGATTAGATAAAAATCCCACCAAAAATCCCAGGAGTTCGAGAGGGCAGGAACCTGAGGGTTGGAGAGGAACTGTAAGAAGGGATGGGGGAGGTTTAGACAGAGGGCAATATGAAGACACCGCTGTGGGATTCATCCAGGACATCGGTTCTCAACCTGTGGGTCGCGACCCCTTTGGCGGTCGAACGACCCTTTCACAGGGGTCGCCTAAGACCCTCCGGCATATCAGATATTTACATTACGATTCATAACAGTAGCAACATGACAGTTATGAAGTAGCAACGGAAATAATTTTATGGTTGGGTCACAACATGAGGAACTGTATTTAAAGGGTCAGAAGGTTGAGAACCACTGATCCAGGAGATCCTATCACGTATCCCAGCTAAGGTGAGTTCTGAGGCATAAGAGAATTATGATACCCCCAGAAGGGTTTTGGGATCCAGGAACAGAGAGTAGGTAAGCCTGGTTTCCTTTCTGGTTGCCCTGGAAGTTGGCAAGCACCGCAAAAAGTGCCCATGCTCCCCTGGCCCTGGAGTAGTGAGGAGAAGCTGCATGAAGTGCCCTGGCAAATGGTCAGCTTCACAGGACATTGCAAACAGCCAAACATGTTCCCAAGTGAGCCAGAGAGGGGTGGATATAGCTCTGAATGAAAGAGAACCAGTAGGCTAAGAAGTAGCATGAATTTGAAACTATATTAGAAACAGCAGTAGCATGAATTTGAAACTACATTAGTTTCCTACGCCTGTGATAATAAAGTTCCACAACCCTACTGGCTTAAAACAACAGAAATTTGTTCTTTCAAAACTCTGGAGACTAAAATCAAGATGTCACAGGGCTACCCTCTCTCAAAGGCACTAGAGGAGAATCTATCCTATGCCTTTCTCTCAGCTTCTGTTGTCATTAGTCATCCTTGACATTCCTTGGCTTATACCTACATAACCCCAATCCTTACCTCCATTGGCACATGGCTTTCTCCCCTCCTGTCTTCACATTGACTGCTTATAAGAAGACACCAGTACCCGGCCTGTGTTGCTCAGTGGTTGAACGTCCACTTATGAACCAGGAAGTCACCATCATGGCACTTGCCCAGGTTGTGGGCTCCATCTCCAGTAGGGGGCATGTAGGAGGCAGCCAATCAATGATTCTTTCTCATCACCGATGTTTCTATTTCTCTCTCCCTTCCTCTCTGCAATCAATAAAAATATATATTTTTTAAAAGATGCCATCAGCCTTGGCTGGTTTGGCTCAGTGGATAGAGCGTCGGCCTGCGGACTGAAGGGTCCCAGGTTCGATTCCAGTCAAGGGCATGTACCTTGGTTGCGGGCACATCCCCAGTGGGGAGTGTGCAGGAGGCGGCTGATCGATGTTTCTCTCCCATTGATGTTTCTAACTCTCTATTCCTCTCCCTTCCTCTCTGTAAAAAATCAATAAAACATATTTAAAAAATAAAAAATAAAAGATGCTATCAGTCATATTGGGTTAAGGGTCCATTCTACTCCAGTATGATGTCATCTTAACTAATTACATCTGCAATGACCCTACTTCTAAACAGGTCCCATGCTGAGGTACTGGGGGTTAGAACTTCAATATATCTTTTTGGAAAACACAATTCAACCCATAACCAATGTCCCAGAAGATTTGGTCATAATAAGGCTTGGCCATGTCCAAGGTTTAAACAGAATTGCAGTGTCTTATAGACATCCACTTAGAAGAAAAATGGTCCTGAACCAGATCTATTTCCCAACTCCCATGCTCCAGCGCCCCTAGAACTTTGAACAATTCTTGGGAAAAGGAAATAAAGCGTTAGAGAGGAAAATCCTAAATTAAATGAGTTGAAAACTGAGATGCCTGAGCTTACTTTGAATTGATTACAATTTTTATTGTTGCAATCAGATGAGGCCTCCAAAAATCAAACTCAATGGAGGAATTTTTTTAAATGTTGTAATTCTGGCACACCTGAATTTATGAAAACAAGAACCATAACAATTAAAAATCTATTCTGTAACAATCCGTAGCGGGGGGCGGGGGAGGATATTAGTCTTCTTTGAGAACTTTATACAGACCACAAAGGGATTAAATAAGAGTGGCTAACATAATGAAAACTACATACAATTTAAACTACAAATAACAAAGCAGTTCTTATACCATTTTTTCATCTCACTTCACTAAAGAATCCAAGGCCTAAGGTGAATGTAAAAAAGAGGCCTCTCTGCTCCTTTGCTATCATTGTTCGGTTTCTGCCTCATCAGCTTTCTCAGTATCCCCCACAGTT
This sequence comes from Myotis daubentonii, assembly GCF_963259705.1. Lineage (NCBI taxonomy): Eukaryota > Metazoa > Chordata > Mammalia > Chiroptera > Vespertilionidae > Myotis > Myotis daubentonii. Next base: position 17,356,803 of record NC_081850.1, read on the forward strand.
CACTTTCAACAAAGTACATCATCAAGTATCTACATTGAAATGGTACAGTTTTGATTTTTTCTTAAAAAGAAGTATCTTTCTTATCAGACTCCAGGCACAAATATTTGTCTTCCAATATTCTCTGGAAAATGCCTGCCACAAGCTGCTATGAACCCAGCAATGGCATATCCCTGTGCTCAGCACACACTGGCCTAGCCTTCCTGCAGAGCAGCCCATAGTACAGGGGTTAGAACATGATTGAGTGTACAGCTGTGGCCTTTGCAGATGCCACATCTGCCTTACCAGCTGCATGACCACAGGACATATTTAACCTTTCTCTACCTCAATTTCCTCACCTATAAAATTGTGCCTACCTGATAAGATTGTTTGATGTGTTAACACTTTTAAAGTACTTAAAGTCAGAGTCAATTTAAATAATAAGCTCTCAGTGATTATTAATATTAAACATATAAAGAGTTTTTTCAAGTCAATAAGAAAAAGACAATGTAAAATGTGTCAAAAATAGCAGGAGTCAAATCACAAGAGGAAACACAAAAGATTAAAAAAACACACAATAAAAATATACCACCTCAGCAGCAAATAGGGGAATGCAAATTAAAACAATATAGAAATTTTTGGCTGCCTACTTATGAAAATGTGAAAGTTTGGTAACTTTCAGTGTTAATAAAAACCTAAAGAAATTGGCACTTTCATTTATTATTGGTGAAAGTGTACATTTTTATAATATTTTGGAAATTAAGTTAGTAACATTAATTTTTTCTAATATGAATACTCCTTGACTGAGTATTTTTATTTCTAGGAATCTAATAGGGCAAAAGGAAAAAAGAAAAATCATCAATATTTAATACTCTCAAAGTCTTACCGAAACAATATATCAAAAATGTATAATAAAAAAATCTCTGTAAACAATTAGAATGTCCATATATAGAAAAATGGTTGCTTAAATCATTATATATTAATACTATGAAACACTAAGCAGCTATTATAAGAACAATATAGATCATTATTCATTAACTTAGGAATAGGTCCACCACATACAATTGATTATGTGAGAATAGCAAATCCTTGTTAGGGCCCAATATATATGATGTTTTTTATCATATACTAGCATATGTAAACAATTATGTATGTTATATATGTAAAACATATATGCGTTTACACAAACAAAGAAAATAGTAGTTTACAATGGTCACATTAGAGAATGAGATTAGAAATTAAGACATCAATTTCACTTTTGACTATATTTTGTTTGGATTGCGACAGTAAGCAGATATGATTATATTTCAAGTAATTGAAAATATAAAGAATGGAGGCAAAAGAGGAAAATGAATGTGTAATAAAAGTTACAAATCAGCTACTACATAGATACTTTTCTCAAGGCACAAAAACATGTTCATTAGTTACATTTGAAAATATTTCCAAAAAAATATGTTTAATAATGGAAAATAATTTGTACGTACAAATTTAGAGTTCTTTTAAAAGTTTAGTTCTGGTTAAATCAACCAGTGTGAATTAAATCCCTTAATGCTCATTACATCTATCAGCAAAGTACATATCACCACAGTACAATGGAAATGGGGAACGTATGCTGCCAAAGTTGGAAATAGAATTAGGTTTTCTCTCCCTAAGGAGAAAATAAAGTTTTAATTTTTGGAACATTCATAACAGGCCTGGGGGAAATGCTAACATGCAGCTTACAGTAGAGGAGGGAACGCGTCCTAGTGGATAGAGGCCCAGTGCACAGCGGTACTCCTCTGCAGGCTGCGCTGTGTGGGGAAAGGATGCCTCAAGAATAAAAGAGCTGAGGCCTTAGCAGTGTCTGAGAAGCAGGAAACGGCTACCCAATTTCACATTCAATATTTCTTTATTTCATTGATTCTAAGTACTGTTTTTCACATTTGAAAATCGTTAAAATTGGGATGAGTGTTAGTTTCAGTGGCATGCTGGCCAGGTGACAGTTTTGATGTGGTTGTCATTGTCTTGATTATATATATTCACATTGGCACATTTCCATTGAGATTTGAGTATTTTAGATACAGGTATTGAGTTTAATTGCCATTTAAAATGTATTTTGTAGGATTACACTATGACTTGGCATTGAAGCAGACATCACTCTATCTTCAAAAATATACAGAAATAGAGCAATGGGAATAAATTTGATTTAGTAAATCAAATATCATATCAGGAATGACTAAAGCCCCATATTTTCTTATAAAACAATGATCATGTGTTTTATAGAACTTAAGAAAGAAAAATATCAGACATAGATGAAGCTGTATCCAGTTTTGGCTCAGCATGGATGAATAGGGAGTCTGTGCCACTGGATCCTACATGGCACCTACTACATTAGGCCACTCTACCAAGCCCAGGAGATATAACATCTCTATCTAATACATCTAAACAAAGACAGGAAGTCTGCCAAATGAGGAGACAAAGAAACATGTCCCAAATGAATGAACAAAACTTGAGAAAAATAACTAAACAGAGAAAAGCAATCTACTAGATGCACAGTTCAAAACACTGGTTGTAAGGACAATCAATGAACTTAGTGGAAATTCAAGAGCATAAAAAAGGACCAATCAGAAATGAAGAATACACTAACTGAAACGAAGAATAATTTACAGGAAATCAACAGTAGGGTAGAGAATCAAATCGGCAATTTGGAATATAAGGAAGCAAGAAACACCCAGACAGAACAGCAAAAAGAAAAATATTCAAAGTGATGAAAAGTAAGACCCTACAACCAAGATTACTCTACAAAGCAAAGCTATTATTTAGAATCGAATGACATATAAAGAGCTTCCCAAACAAGGAAAAGCTAAAGTAGTTCATCGCCAGTAAACTAGTATTATATGAAATGTTAAAGAGACTTTTTTATGAAGAAAAAAGATAAAGTATGAACAATAAAATGGCAATAAATTCATATCCATCAACAAATGAATCTAAAAAACAAAATAAATGAAGAAGGAAAGAAGAGAGAGAAACCAAGATGGTGGCATAGGTAAATGCCTGAAATTGCTGCCTCGCACAACCACTTCAAAAATACAACTAAAAGACAAAATGGACATCATCTAGAACCACAGGAAGGCTGGCTGAGTGGAAATTCTACAACTAGAAGGAAAGAGAAAAGCACACTGAGACTCAGAGGAGCTGCGGAAGTAAAGCACAGAGGTACAGAGGATCGAGCGCGCGGAAAGGGGCTGGCAACAGAGGACTCCGGTGTCTTTTGCAATCAGGAGGGAGGCACAAGCTCCCGACAGCCCTGACTCCAGTTCCGGGCGAGTCTCTGGGGATCCAGACTCATACTGGGAGAAACTGGACTGTCTGGCAGCAGGCGGAACTCGAGGGTGGCTTTCTCTCAGAGGTGCTTGCAGCGATTACTGTGACATTGAGACTCGGGGCCTCTTAGGGTAGGTCTGAGGATCAGCCATAGCTGTTTTCTCCGCCCTGTTGATTCCCTGAGACCCCGCCCGACCCAAGCTGTGAGCAGAGGCTTTTGCATATGAATGGGCTGGCCCTTTGAGATCTAAAATTACCTAACAAACTGCAGCTGGGTCAGAAAGACCCAGAACATCAAAAAGAAGGCCCAAGGCCCCACAGCAGCTTGCATTGCTTCACAGCTGGGCCTCATCTGGGCACTTCCAAAACCCAAACAAGGAAGAGGAACCTGCAGATCTCTCTGTAGCTCCTGCTGGGTAGCCTCAGGCAGAGGCTAAATTAGCACCGCCTTAGATCCAAGAGCCTGTGTACCCAGTGGTCAGAGTGGGGCCATCCAGATCACAACTCCTCAGATCCATAAGGGACACACTCAGGGGGCAGACTCAGTGAACACCAAAGCCCCACTGAAGCAAGTCTTGCCCCATAAGGGTGTCTTCAGCACAGAAGCTCTCCCACTGTAGACACAGCTGATTCTCACAGCCAATTGGCCTGGAGGTCAATTCCTCCCAGTGATACCTATAACAATCAAGGCTTAACTATAACAAGACTGTGCACACAGCCGACAAAGGGGTGCACCAAGAGTGTCCACCCCAGGTAATTGGGGAGGCTGAGCCACTGGGCCCTATAGGACACCTAGCACAGAAAGCCACTCTATCAACACAGGGAAGCAGCCAAAATGCGGAGACAAAGAAACAGGTCACAAATGACAGAAATGGAGGAAAGCAAACTACTGGATATAGAGTTCAAAACCACACTTTTAAGGTTTTTCAAGAATTTTCCAGAAACCACCAATAAATTTAGTGAGACCCTGGAGGATATGGAAAAGGACCAACTAGAAATTAAGCATACACTGACTGAAATAAAGAATAATATACAGAGCTCCAACAGCAGACAAGAGGATCCCAAGAATCAAATCAAGTATTTGAAATACGAAGAAGCAAAAAACACCCAACCCGAAAAGCAAAAAGAGAAAAGAATCCAAAAATATCAAGATAATGTAAGGAGCCTCTGGGACAATTTCAAGTGTCCCAACATCCAAATTATAGGGGTGCCGGAAGAAGAGAGAGAACAAGATATTGAAAACATATTTGAAGAAATAATGACAGAAAACTTCCCCTATCTGGTGAAAGAAATAGACTTACAAGTCCAGGAAGTGCAGAGAACCCCAAACAAAAGGAATCCAAAGAGGACCACACCAAGACACATCATAATTAAAATGCCAAGGGCAAAAGACAAAGAGAGAATCTTAAAAGCAGCAAGAGAAAAAAAGTCAGTTACCTACAAGGGAGTACCCATACGACTGTCAGCTGATTTCTCAACAGAAACTATGCAGGCCAGAAGGGAGTGGCAAGAAATATTCAAAGTAGCGAATAGCAAGAAACTACAACCAAGATTACTTTACCCAGCAAAGCTATCATTCAGAATTGAAGGGCAGATAAAGAGCTTCACTGATAAGAAAAAGCTAAAGGAGTTCATCACCACCAAACCAGTATTATATGAAATGCTGAAAGGTATTCTTTAAGAAGAGGAAGAAGACGAAAAAGGTAAAGATAAAAATTATGAACAGCAAATACATATCTATCAACAAGTGAATAAAAAATCTGATGAACAGAGTCAACTGGTGAATATAATAGAATCAGGGGCATAGAAAGGGAGGGGACTGACAATTCTTGGGGGGGAAAGGGGTGTAGGGGGTGTGGGAAGAGACTGGACAAAAATCGTACACCTATGGATGAGGACAGTGGGGGGGGTAAGGGCAGAGGGTGGGGTGGGAAGTGGGTGGAGGGAAGCTATGGGGGGGAAAAGAGGAACAACTGTAATAATCTGAACAATGAAGATTTATTTTTAAAAAAGAAGGAAAGAAGAAACAGACTCATAGATACAGAGAACATTTTGGCAGTTGTCAGATGAGGGGGGGGTTGAGGGGATGGGTGAAAAAGGTGAAGGGGTGAGAAGTACAAATTGATTGTTACAGAATAATTATGGGGATTTAAAGTACAGTATAGGGAATATAGTCAATAATCCTATATAATAAAAGGCTAATATGCAAATCAACCGAACAGAACAACCAGTCGCTATGATGCTCACTGACCACCAGGGGGCAGACACTCAACACAGGAGCTTCCCCCTGGTGGTAAGTGTGCTCCCACAGGGGGAGTGCCACTCAGCCAGAAGCCAGGCTCACAGCTGACAAGCGTAGCGGTGGTGGTGGGAGCCTCTCCCACTTCCACAGCAGCGCTAAGGATGTCCGACTGCCGGCTTAGCCCCACTCCCCATGCCAGCAGTCGGACATCCCCCAAGGGCTCCCGGACTGTGAGAGGGCACAGGCCAGGCTGAGGGACCTCCCCAAGTGCACAAATTTCATGCACCGGGCCTCTGGTATTTTAACAACTATGTGTGGTGTCAGATGGGTACTAGATTTATCGGAATGCTCATTTAGTAAGTTATGTAATGTCTAATCACTGGGGTGTACACCTGAAAGTAATAATATTGTATGTCAACTACTGTAGTTTAAAAAATCTTTACTAATTTTTTTAAACTGATGTGTACAAAAGAAATTAGCTATCACATGAAATATGGGTAAAATGTATTTTTAATAATGTTCTACCTGAATCCTTTCAGTCTATGGTTAATTTTAACCATGTGTCAACTGTAAAAACAAATAAAGTGTCACAACAATACAATAAATTGGTTACCTTAAAGAACATAAAGTCACTAAGGTTCTAACATCTTTCTAACTATCCAGGTGAATGGCTGAATTCCTCTTTCCAAATTCTTATTGCAGAAGGATACCTAGAGTATTTTGGACAAAGATTCTGACTGTCTCTAGGGGCCATCAGAGCATATTGCCTCCATTCTCCTGTGATTCATCTTCCTGCTAGATCCTCCCGCCAAGACCATTACAGCCATGAAATGCAAATTCAAAAATATGCTTCTCCCTCTTTTTATGTACTGGGCTAAGAAAGATAAAGCGATCCCATACCTTGGTTTCATTTAGAGCACACTGAAACTTTGAAGAAACTTTATAAATGAAAATTAGGGGAAACAATGTGGAAATAAACATAGAGTCAACAAAGAATAAAGTGCAATTCCTTTCTATGTAGTTTTATAGACATATATTAATTGTCTCTATATACTATATGCACTTTTCCACGAGCTCAGAATCTAGTGAAGGAAGCAGATTTATAAACAGATTTTTAACATCTTATATTGTTAGTGCCGAGACAGATGCATGAAGATGGTTATACTCTTCTATAAACATGTTTCAAGTTTCTCTGGTCTACCTCAATCTATATTATAACTTAAGGCCTACATTTCAATTCAAAGGACTGAAAAGTTTACAGGTTTGCCTAACTCCATCACTTCCTAGATCCCAATCCACCTCCACAGTCTACCATTTCATATGCAACATCAGCAATCCCACTCTTAAACACTTATTTCTGTGCAGTTGAAATGACTCTATTTCCATTCCAATTTCTCCCTATTTTATGGAGAGGAGGTAGAACATAATAGTTAAGAATACAAGCCTGGTATTAAATCCAAATTTCTTTACTTAAAAGTGTGCCCCAGGGCAAATTATCTTACTGCTCTGAACCTCAGTTTTGTCTTTAGTAAATGGGGCTTATAATATTTACCACTAAGTTTAATTCATAAGTCTTCAATGAGATAATGTATAAAATTATTTACTGAGCCCTAGCCAGTATTGCTCAGTGGTAGAGCATCACCCTGTGCACCTAAGGGTCTCAGGTTTGATTCCCAGTGAAGGGCACGTACCTGGGTTGTAGTTTTGTTCCCAGCCCTGTTGGGGTGCATGCGGGTGGCAACCAATCTATGTGTTTCTCTCACATTGATGTTTCTGTCCTCTCTCTCCCACTCCTTCCCTTCTACTCCCTCTAAAAATCAATGGAAAGCCCTGGCCAGTGTATTTCAGTAGTTAGAATACCATCCTGTGCACCAAAGGATCATGGGTTCGAATCCCAGTTGCAGGCTCTATCCCCGGCCCCTGTCAGGGTGTATGCAGAAGGCAACCAATCAATGTGTTTCTCTCACGTCTATGTTTCTCTCCTTCCACCCCTTCCACTCTCTCTAAAAAAGAAAATTTAATGGAAAAAATATCCTCGGGTGAGGATTTAAAAAAATTAATTTTCTGAGTCTATACTATTACAAGATAAGTGTTCAATGAGAGTTTGCAATTTATTATGATGTTACTTTCCCCCAGTTAATTAACCCAAAAACATACAGGTAAGATCTTATGCCCCTAGGGAACAATGGTATTTTCTTCAGCCCAGCACAATAGTAGCTCATGTGATCATACCATTTGCTTAACAAAAGCTACATAACTACTATTTCCTGTAACAGATTGAGGGCCTGTCAAATGCCTCACGCTGGCAAGGGCAGTGGATGAGCATGTGCCTTGTAAGTGGTGATTCTAATCCAGAGGGCCAGAGGCAAATACTTAGAGAAAGAGCTAAAGTAGAAACTTGTCCAAAAGAGACCAGGAGAAGAATGAGGCCCAAACCAACCCAAAAATGGATTCATAATACAGAAAGGATGAGACTAAGTGGAAGAAATTCGTTGGAAATTATGACAAGGAGATGGCAGAGATGAACATCAGAGAGTGGGAGCTAAGACAGGACTGCAGTTTTGCATGCCACTGGCATTTGTGTGAGGGGGTGAGGATTTACATTTAAAAAGCTTGAATGGGATGAACAAAATCTACTTGTGGGTTTTATTTTTTAAACAAAAAGGTAGTAGAGTTGCTATCCTTCCTATTAAAATTTATTGACTCACTTAACCAGTAATCCTTCTAGAATGAAAGACCATCCCAGATCTCCGTTGTAGCAGATAGAAAGAACATATCTGTAAGATGTTTTTGCAAAAATTTTTCTCAGCTTTGGACTGATAGAGCCAAGCATTTAAACAAGGGCTTGATGGAGTTTGAGGAGTACCTACTAAAACCATGAGAGAGATGGACTCATTTCTTGGTCTGAAAATACTTCCTTATATGTCTTATCAGTCACCTGCTGTGGCCATGGGAATGCCTCCATTACACTCAAACAGAACAGCTGGCTCTAAGCAGAATGAATGGACAACCATGGCACCTGCCAGAATGAGTTAGCTGAGAAAGTGATCCCCAGGTAACTGCAGGACATGAGTTGTCTCTAAATATTAGCAAGCAAATTGGGGAGTGTTTGTCAAGGACAAGGATTTAATCTAGTGAACAGGGACCATATTTTCTATCAGGAGGCAGATACCAAAACCAAATTCGCTGTTAAGGCCACTCCTATAGGAAAATAAAACTATGCCATCTCTGTTTAGGAGAATATTTCTCCTTCTAGAGACTATGGCAGAAAAAATATTATTTTGTGTTCCTTTCAACCATAAAATTAGTTAAATCTAAGTTCAAAAGATATGGTTAGGGATTAATCAAAAGGAATTGGTTTCACTCTAAGTAGGACAGTTATGGATATCCAAAGACAGAATGGATGTAGTGAGTTAATACGTAGCAAGGGACCTCACTGGAAATAAGGGTACTACATGGAACTGATATGGTAGAGTGATAATTTGGGGGGCATGGTTTAAATAATGAATGTGTAGATAGATTTGATGACATGGAATATATCTTTCAGCCCTAAAGTTCCATATTTCTTAATACTGGTATAACCTTTTGTACAAAATTCTTCCCTAGATTTTTTTTGTTTTTGTTTTTTTGTTTGTTTGTTTCTTTGTTTTAAAGTGATTGCACTCTTTTTTAAATAAATTTTATTGATTTTTTACAGAGAGGAATGGAGAGGGAGAGTTAGAAACATCAATCAGCTGCCTCCTGCACACTCTCTACTGGGTATATGCCTGCAACCAGGGTATATGCCCTTGACTGGAATCGAACCTGGGACCCTTGAGTCTGCAGGATGACGCTCTATCCACTGAGCCAAACCGGTTAGGGCTCTTCCCTAGATTTTTGAGTTCTTGTTGCTAAATTTTCTTGGTTGGATTACTGATCTCTGCAACCTATTTTATCTCCATGTTTGTTCTCATCTTACCCTTTCCACACACATATACCTTTTTCATTCCTTACTTTTGCATTCAACCACACATGGCTAGGACTAACTTTTCGGCTTGCTTGAAGGTGCAGATGTAAGAAATATAGACAGAGCAATATAGAGAATAACCAAGGGTATAGGGGAGCACGGTATATCTGAAAACAACACTCAGTTCAGAGGAATGTGGTAGATCTACATTATTTTAATCACATTGAAGAATGAATTGGAGAAGCTAAATATGGAAATTGGGAAGCTTCAAATAATCTGGCAAAAAAATCTAGGCAAGAAACAAGGGGAATTTAAGGCAATTGACATGCAAATGGAGAGAAAGGGTAGATGTGGATGATATTTAAGCTTCAGAGTCAATAGGACCGATGTCTCTTTGAAGGAAGCAATGTGACAGAGGAGTCCCATCTCCTAAAGCAGGGCCATAAAGCTACCTCACCCTGTTTGCAACATGCATTCCCTGTAACCCAAACATTCAGACAGAGAGAGCAGTGTATGCAGAGTTGGTTTACTGTATGCCTTTGTTGCGTGAGTGTCACAGCCCTAAAATCCAAGAAAATAAAGAGTTGACTGTATTTACAAGGTTGGTGTGTACTACATCCATTCTCCTCCCTCTTCGTGTGATATTATAATCACTCAGCTCTTGGTAATTAACATGACAACTGACCCTCTGACAATCACATTAAGCTGCATGACTTTTTCCACCTTCTGTGCTACATGGTAATGACATCCATGAGAGGGAGCAGAAAGCTTTCTTCTTTAATAGCTGGGGTTAAAATATTCGGGTGTCAAAACAGATGGCATCAGGCACTATATTCTATATACCCCTCAACCTATTCCATACCAGCAGTGCAAAGAACGGCTGACAGGAAATCTATGGCTCAGGCTCCAGCACAGAAAACATTAATGCAAACATCCTCTGCCCAAAGGACTTGGCATTTACCACACTTTCTAGTGGAAGTACAAGGTTCCTGTGCCAAAGGTCAGGGGCAGAGGGATTAACTTTTCCCATATATTTAAGCAAACTGTCCATCACACCGAAAGTGCAGGCACACATGCATACACACACACTTCACTTATTGTAGTTGATTATAAAAAAGGTCAGCTGAGTGATGTACTGCCAAACACACACACACACACACACACACACACACACACACACACACACCTGCTAACACTAGCAAAAATAAAAAAAAAAGTAAGAATGACCAGCTTTTAGATTCTAAACAAAGAAAATTTAGTCATACCTGTCAATAGGATCTATTGCTTTCAATGACTGAAATGCAAGGGTGTTCACTTTTCAGTTCAACAGGTCGGTCATCTCAGTGTTTGCAAAGCCAAAAAATAAAACAAGTATGTGTGTGCCAAATGTCAATATATATACACTAGAGGCCCGATGCACGAATTTCATGCACGAGTAGGCATTCCTTCCACCAGCTGCCGGCACCGGCTTCCCTCTGGCACCCAGGATCCGGGCTTCCCTCACAGCCCCGGTTTCATCTGGAAGGTCACCCAGAAGGATGCCCGGTCTAATTAGCATATTACGCTTTTATTATTATAGATTTGATATATACATTAAGGGCTAATAAATGAATTATTCAATAAATGCTGCCTGAGGATCGCTGCTCTTTTTCAAATATAATGTTAACATAAGAAATATTCAAACCTGTAAAGAACTTTTGTGAGTTTATTTGGGCCAAACTATTGACAATTGATGGGAAGCAGAATCTCAATATATTGAGATAATGCTCTGGAGAATGGCAGTTTTTCACCTCGTTTTATACATTACAACCAAAGGAGGAGACGTCAGTGGGTTACATGAAATCCATTGGTGATAAGTTAGGGAGGTGGGAGAAAGCAAAGTGGGGAAACTTCTGGTATAGGATAAAAAGTAAAAATGATAGATATATGCTTCTTCTACATAGATGGGTACAAGACAGTTAATAGTCAACAATTAACAAGATAACAATAACAATGAGAAAATTTGTGGTCTCTGCTCTGGTGCCCTGGCCTAAGGTTGTGCCCTGAGGGGTCCAGAAAAAGGGAAGTTACAAGTTACCCTGACATTCCAACCTTATGTTAGGTTATTATAGATTGTTATTATAGACTAGAGGCCCAGTGCATGAAATTCATGCGGGGGGGGGGGGGGGGTCGTCCCCTCAGCCCAGTTTGCACCCTCTCCAATCCGGGACCCCTGAGGAGATGTCCAACTGCCGCCTAAACCGGCAGTCGGACATCCCTCTCACAATCCAGGACCACTGGCTCCTAACTGCTCACCTGCCTGCCTGCCTGATCGCCCCTAACTGCCGCCCCTGCTGGCCTGGTCACCCCCAACTGCCTCCCCTGCTGGCCTAGTTACCCCCAACTCCCCCCCCACCAGCCTGGTCACCCCTTACTTCCCCCCCCCGCCAGTCTGGTCACCCCTTACTGCCTCCACTGCTGGATTAGTCTCCCCCAACTGTCCCCCTGCTGGCCTGGTTGCCCCTAACTGTGCCCCCGGTGGCCTGGTCACCCCTTACTGCCCCCCTGCCAGCCTGGTTGCCCCCAACTTCCCCCCCTGCAAGTCTGGTCACCCCATGCAGCCTACTGTTCAGTCGTTTGGTCACCCCTCACTAACCCCCCTGCTGGCCTGGTCGCCCCACGCAGCCTGTTTGGTCGTCCATTCGGTTGCGATGGTCACTTAGGCTTTTATATATGTAGATGCAGAAAACAATAGACAGGCTGAGTTGAGGTAAAGATTGACTTTTGTCAGGGATGAATCTGACCTAGGACATGACTACCTGCCATTAACTGCTTTTAGTTAAAAAGTTTTCATTTCAAACCATACTTTGTGGTTATTTTAGGTCTCTGAGTTTTCAAGGCCACCCCAGCCAGGTGGTTGGAGCATCATCCCACATGCCCAAAAGGTCATGGGTTCAGGTCTGGGTCAGGGCACACAGGTTTAATACCTGGTCAGGAAGCATTCAGGAGGCAGCTGATTGATGTCTCTCTCTCTCTCTCACATCTCTCTCTCTCTCTCTCTCTCTCTCTCTCTCTCTCTCTCTCCCCCTTCCTCCCTCTCTAAAATCAATAAAAAGCATATCCTTGGGTGAGGATTAAAAAATAAAAAATAAATTTAAAAAAACACTTATCTCTATATGTCACTTAGCAAAGAATATGGGTCATATCAAAAATAAAATATTTATATTCCTGGTTTTTCTAGTTACTTGGGGATCTAGAACTATATATATATATATATATATATATATATATATATATATATATATATATGACATACAGTGTGCATATATATTGCATATTGCATATATTTTATATATTATACATCCATGTATTTATATAGTAGATATCCAATGTTATAAATTATAAAATACATAAATTGTTATATGTTACAAATATATGTATATTTATAAGTTAACATGTCTGCAAAACTTAAATCTAAGGTTTTTATATTTATACTAGAGGCCCAGTGCATGAAATTCATGCACTCAGGGGGGAGGGGGTCCCTCAGCCTGGCCTGCACCCTTTTGCAGTCTGGGAGCCCTCAGAGGATGTCCAACTGACAGCTTAGCACTGCCACGGAGGCGGGAGAAGCTCCCGCCACTGCCACCGCGCTCGCCAGCTGTGAGCCCAGCTTCTGGCTGAGCAGCGCTCCCCCTGTGGAAGCACACTGATCACCAAGGGGTCTGCCCCCTGGTGGTCGGTGTGGGTCATAGAGATTGGTCAGCCAAAACTGGCTCTCCATCATCCCCCAAGGGGTCCCGGATTCCAAGAGGGCACAGGCCAGACCAGGGGTCCTCAAACTATGGCCCGCCGGCCACATGTAAATACAAATATTGTATTTGTTCCCGTTTTGTTTTTTTACTTCAAAATAAGATATGTGCAGTGTGCATAGGAATTTGTTCATATTTTTTTAAAAACTATAGTCTGGCCCTCGAATGGTATGAGGGACAGTGAACTGGCCCCCAGTTTAAAAAGTTTGAGGACCCCTGGGCCAGACCGAGGGACCCCACTGGTGCACGATTGGGGGCTGGGGAGGGATGCGGGAGGTTGGCCAGCAGGGGAGGGACCGCGGGGGGGCTCCAGGGCATGTCCGGCCTGTCGTGCTCAGTCCCGATTGGCCAGACCCCAGCAACAAGCTAACCTACTGGTCGGAGCATCTGCCTCCTAGTGATCAGTGCATGTCATAGTGAGTGGTTGAGCGGCCTTAGCATATCATTAGCATATTACGCTTTGATTGGTTGAACAGATGACCAGACGACTGGACACTTAGCATATTAGACTTTTATTACATAGGATTCTTCCATTTTATACATTCATAGTTCCCCAAGTGTAGTATAGAAGAAGTCCCAGTGATCACTCCTCCCTCCTTTGTCTTTTGAGTGTATTTTGTGAATCCTGGCACAGTATTTAATCACCAACCATGAGTGATGATATCCACTTGTGCCCCTTTGCACATCTGCTTCTGGACACACACTAGGAATGTGCAACATCTCTCTTAGGAGCAGATTAGAAAGGAAAAGCTTCTTTCCTCCACTGATAGGTTTGAATGATACAAAGCAGGTCAGGTTTAAAAGAGGCTACCTGTAAAATTCAAAGTCAAAAACTGAGTTCAAACTGAGTCTTTGAGAGACTGCTTTTAAAGAGACCTCCTACCGGTGAAAAGTGCTGTTCTCCAGATAACTTTGCATATATCCGTGTCAGTATTGACACCATGTTTTGACAGCAAGAAGAATTAAAGTGATCTGAGTACCTGAGGTGACTCTATTGACACATCAGATTACACTTAGTGTTTTAACAGCAAAGCAAAGTGGAGCAAAGCAAGTCACCCTGCCATACCTGGCTTATTAAAGCCTTCCCAGCAGGACGGTGGACCTCGCAAGGAAAGACATCGCAAATAGAATCAGCCGGCTTTGAATATTAAAAAAAAAAAGACTCACTTAGGGAATATGCGAAAACTAGCTTTTTATCAGATACTCAGAATGTCCTCCCTCAAGATTTCTTGATCCCAGAAGCTCAGGTAGGAGGGGATGAGCTTAGCAGGGTCAGCATGACCTGGGCTCTGGACTGAAGGCTCTGAAGATCCACCAAGAAAGCAGCAAGGATCTCAGGGTCTGTACTTTCAACAAGGATATTAGAGCAAGGAGGCTAAGGTGTCTATGAGTTCATGAATTGTAACATTCTCGTGCAATTCTAAATCCTTAGTCATGCAATAGGGGCCTGCTTACAGAAGGTCAACTGTGCAATTTACTCAGAATTATTCCCATAGCTGACGTCTACATGTAGAAAATACAAAGGACAATGAAGATGAAGCTCACATCAGGCCAAGGAGATGCCAACCCTAACATCCTCTTTCTCTCTTCAAAGATAAAAATATCATCCAAGTAGATCCTACCAAGACCAGATATGTTTTTTAAGTGAGAAAGAGTTAATAGCCCTTTCCTTTTTATTCTCTCACAAACCCAAAAGGTACCTGGTACATTGGTAGGAAACACCATGCCAGTAGAATTACATTTCATACCAGTAGAATTACACCTTGAAATTCCTAGACTTAACAAGAATAACCATACAATAGGAATATGTTACCAAGAGGTAACAATTTTTGTTTGTTTACTTACAACAGAATATTTACTTTACCATTTTGTTTTTCAAGGAGTTGGGGGTTTTTTCCCATCTGATTTAGTACAACCTGAAATAGAAAGTACCTGCTCACACTAGGACTACACGATTCCTGAAACATTTCTCGTCAGTGTGTTTGCATATGAATCTAAGTGGAAGAAAGCAGATAATTCTCCCTAAAAGACATATTTACAGCTATCTGTGCAAAACAGGCAGGCCATTGCTCGCCTAATGCTGGTAATCACAAAGCCTTTTTCTGAAAGCTTTGTAAATGCTTTTCGCCCTACAGATAAAAGATTTAAAGTAGACGGAAATGAATGACAGAGCTCGTGTGGAGACATACCTCCATGGCACCACCACTTGCCTAGCAGGCTGTACCTCCAGGCTTTTCATGGTCCCGGTCAGGTGTGACTCTCCTGCTGCCTGCCAAGATGTGATGGCAAGGAAGGCAGCGTGGAGAAAAGAATGTGAACAGGATTCAAGTCAGCCAGACTCGGGGTTGAACTTCGTAGTCGTGAAGTCCAGCTTCTTCTATGGCAGAGTCAGGATGATAAGCCCATACCAGAATGATGTTAGAAGGAGTAAGTTAAAGGGCCTGCACCAGTGCTTAGAACATAGGAACTAGTTGTTTTTCCTTCCTGGAGCATCTACATTGTTGTTTGTTTGTTTGCCACATTGTGAAAGCAATCTTAAAATAACAATTCAATGTTTATGCACCAAAGTAAGAAGTGTCCCACCTACTCCACCTACTCGTCACTTCACTTCTTAGGCCATATACACCTTCAAGTCCCCAGCAATGTCAGCCAGCTTTAAACGAGCCCTCCACTGCAAAGGCATTGGATTCTTTTTCTTCCCTGCTGCTTTTTCTCCAGTTTAAGAGAGAGCCCAAGAGATTGGCTTACAGTGGAATGGATATCTATTCTAACGTGTGGACTGCCAATTCTCAGTGCTGCTAAGCTACAGAGTCTGAGCAGAGGATAACGGAGCTAGAAAAAGCTTTTGGTGATCTTTATCTTCATAATTAGTTTGGAAAGACACACACACACAAAAAGGTGCTCCCCACATATACCCAGAGGTAGTAGACCTTCAGTGTCTTCCCAATCCAGAGCAGTGCAGCCTCGGCTCTGTCCATGGTATCGCCCCGGCTGAGCATGGGTGAGCGCGTAGCAGCATTCAGCCCTGGCTCCCTAGGCCCTTCCATGCACCGCAACCCCCTTGGCAGGCAAAGAAATAAAGTGCCCAAGACCCATGTGCTCTGCCTCTGCTTCTTCCTTTCCCCCAAGGATGACTCTCAGAATGTAAGTCCTGGTTTTACCATTACCTGATTTCCCTTCTCTCTCCCCAAACCCAACCCCTTTTTCTGATCATTACTCACATCAACATAAAACTATTCAGCAAAAAGAATTGTACTGTATTTAAAAGTTTTAGTATATATGTATACACATATATAATTTTAACATAAACATCTCAAAAATATATATATTAATATATATAGTTATTTTCATCTCTTTTGGAAGATGTAGAGAGAGAGGAAGAGGGGGAGGAAGGGAGAAAGAAATTTGTCTTCAGTTTCTAATATGAGTGCTACTTCTACACCTGTATAAGTGATCTCCAATTGTTGTTGGCTTCCTGGGGACCAATACGCCCCAGAGGTCCAAATTAAATCTGAATTGAGATCAAATCCTCCTTCAGCTCTTAAGTCTACATATTGCCCAGCCCACAAAAACAAAAGAGTTCTCTCCAAGCTGGTACCTCCTCATCCATCAAACCAATCAAGATCTGCTTTTATTGTTGCATCCATATGTTGATTCAACAAATATAAATTGAGCATCCGTCATATACCAGCGACTGTGCCGTAGTATGAGTACAAAAAATATAAAAAGCACTGTCCTTGACTCCAAAGTACTTAGAATAAGTGAGAGAGAGAAATCAACAATTAAACTAACACAATGGCTACAATGTTAGGATTGTGCACATGGTACTAGGAGGTCTAGAGGAAGAGCAACACTCCAACTAAGAAGTCAAGGAGGGCTTCCCAAATGAAGAAACGTGTTCACTACAAATGGACTCACAATCTCCAACCAGGTACCAAATGTACAAAGGTGTTTCCAGCAATGAAAATAGGCTATGCAATGACCTGGAAGCATGGAACAACACTATACTTATTAAAAACTGCTCTTCATGTAGTGAAAGGACCCCAGGGGATAGTGGTAGGAAATAAAGGTAGAGACACAGACACAGCTACCTCATGAAGAATTTGGGGTGCTAGATTTATCCTTTGGGCAATAAGGACTATCAGAAATTTAATAAAGGAAGTGACCTAATCACATTTGCATTTAAAAAGCTATGTCTGAAGGATGACAGCTAAACTAAAATGAGGTGGGTAGGGTCAAGGTATCTATTTAACTAGTAATCCCAGCAAGGACTGCTAAAGCTGTGGACTTGGCCATAAAGGGTAGGGACTTTTGGAGATGAGATTAGACAAGCCTTTTATAGCTATTAGGTAAAAATGAAGATGGGCAAAATAATTGGCAATGACTCCTGAGGTTCCATCTTTGGTAGGATGGTAGTACCATTCTCTAACAAAGGGATTATGGAAGGAAGAATGTATATAGATGAGCAGTTGAGTTTGGACACTGAATTTGAGGTACCCATGGAACATAGGAGGAAGGTATCTGGACAGCCAGATATGTAGTTCTGGCAATCACAGAGCATCTAAGCAGACAAAAAAGGCCACTGACTAGACAGTCTATATTGAGTTTCCTGGATACTTACTACTAACAGACATCTTCTCCTGTCTGCTCTTCTTCCTTCCTTCTCTTTTGCGTCAATGTTTCCTATTATCTTTGACCCACAATCACTTTCAATCAGAATAAACTTAAACAAATACAGCTTTTTATTGCCCCTATGATACACTATAGCAAAAGAAAATAATAAAACTAAACTAATGCTAACAATGGAGTTTAATATTATTTAGTAATTTTTTTGTTGCATATAAGAGAGAAGGTGCTCCATACAAGTTAAAGAAACACTCTACACTTTGAGTTCTGGAAAATTGGTTTCACATCCCCCACCTTGCAGCATTGGCAAAGAGGATATCGCATTATTTTATGTTTACCAAATGCCCACACAAAATAAAATAGGACTGCAAGTCCTTCTTGTTCCTTATCTGTTCCAGAATAACTTCCAAGGATAACTAACCATTTGCATTTGCAATACAGAAACACTGAAGACGGGACATTTGGGAGTCCTGACCCATCAGTTTGGGGCTTTACACGACACCCACCTTTGGAACAGAACATGCACAGCTCTTTCCACTCTCTCGGCGTCAGAGCTGAAGGTGTGGAGAATCTACTCCAAACTACAAATTATTTTGAATTGGACACACATGCCACACATTTGTGGACAGCCTAGCATTTGGCACCTGTCACGTGTCCAGTCAACAAACGCAGGAGAAAATGACTTCTCCCCCCTCAGGCACTACGCTACAGAGCAACCATGATGACAGTTCTTCTCTCTGATATTATATTTGGCGGGAGGAGAGAGGTTCATTTCGAATTCATGTATGATCTGTGAAATGCTAGGAACATGCTTCACTGCACCTGGAAGCGCGGTCTGCACCACTCCCTTGTAAAATCCATTTGAGGGGCTCTCAGGGCGGAACGCCGCTCCCTGCTCCTGGGTCAGGCTGCCAGCATGAGCTGCTGGTATTCAGGACCATGGAATCAATTTCAGGAGTCAAAGAGGCCTGTCATATGGAGAGGCTTGGAGAGACGGCAACAAATGCCCCTGCAGTGTCTGAAGGCTGCGTCTAGAGGAGTTTCAGTCCACAGAAGATATCACCTGGGCCAGCGCACGCGTGTTTTTTCAAAAACAAACCCAGCCCCTTTCTTTCGCAAGAACCTCATTTCTCATTATTGCAGGCTGTGCAGGGCAACAGCCAGTTTTTCATCCAGTTTTGCACTAATGTAGCGCATGTCAATAGTCAATTGGTCCCATTTGATCCAGGGCTTACACATAGCAAGGGACTTCGTTACAATCACCCAATGTGTCAGGCCCTGATTAAAGTTGTTTTTCCTGCGGGGCTTATGGATCCATATCTATTTTGCTGCTCCCCAGCTGTCTCATAACTCAACTATGAAGCTTCCCTTCAAAGCCGTGGTTTTGGTTGGCACCTGATTTTGCACAGCAGTATTCCTACTATACACAATTGCAAATTGCCATTTTTTTTCAGAGATTTATAAACTTCGCCTCAGACTCAGAGCATTTCCCACCCGCCACACCTAACCAAAGTTGTATTAATTAGCTGAGAGAGAATAGAAGACTCAGGCATCAAACCCAAATGTTTACCCTCCGGACTCCTTTTTTTTTTTCTTTTATGATTACAAATATCACTGTATTGACAGTCAGAGTTGGACTGGCTACAGGTAAAGAAGTACTTGTTCTGGGCTTTTTCAGTAAGAAGGGAAGCCGTGTTGTTATGGAATCCGGAAGCCCTTTCCAGAGGTTTTGGTAAATATTTGTTCTAAAACTGTGGGAGGCAAGTAGATGTGAGACGAGGTAAGAAACAGAGAACGGGGAAGTAAAGGCTCGAGCATGGGACAGGCACCAGAATAGAACAATTCCTTGAAAGTATTAGTTAAGGTAGAACCCGTGTGCTCAAGAGCCAGATAAATGATACGTTGAGAAAAATTAAAGTATGAAAACCTCACAGCACAAATCAGGACACATCTGCTTCCGAGTTTACAGTAAGGTTATGGGCTAAAATAGATAAGCAATGATAATGTAGAAGCAAGCACCGGGGAGACAGGTCTGTGGGAGTCAAGTACCCAGAGCAGCATTCTAAAACTCATGGGTAAGGCAGGCAGGTGAAATACATTATTAGTCGGGGTCTGCTGCCAGTAAAGGAGACCTTGTAGGGGGCAATCATGGGCCCCAGCCCAGAGCCTTAGCATTTCTACAAGGGCACAAACCAAGTCCATAGCAGACCAGCCTGTGAGAAGTAACTGCATCAGGACAAACAGAGGGAAATGGTCAGCAAAACCCAATGACTGAGTTTCATGTGAAAAAGGCCTTTTCCCTTTCAACTCGCCTTTTTTTTTCTTTGAGCTTAATTGATTGTAAATGGAAACTGTCCACTAATTTTTTAAAATATATTTTTATTGATTTCAGAGGGGAAGGGAGAGTGAGAGAGAGAGAGATAGAAACACCAATGATGAGAGATAATCATTGATTGGCTGCCTCCTGCATGCTCCCTACTGGGGATAGACCCTGCAACCCAGGCATGTGCCCTTGACTGGAATCGAACCCGGGACCCTTCAGTCTGCAGGCTGACACTCTTATCCACTGAACCAAACCAGCTAGAGCTGTCCATTAATTTTTGAATTCATTCCATAGACTCCATATGAGATATCTGCACATGTTTCTTCTTCAGCTCATAGCATCTCCCCTGACTTCTTTAAACTCTTGGGGGAATTAGAAGTGTGATGCAACCAAGTAAAGCAGAACCGACAAGGGAAAGACTGGAGGTCAAGGAGTCCAAGCTTTCATCTCTGCTGTACAATCCATTCAGAGCTTGAATTTGGAGGAGTTTTTAACTTTGGAGAGTTGCTTTCAAATTCTTATTTTAAAGATACCAGGGAGTTCTTTGTTCATGGGAATCATCCACGAAGATTTTGTGTTTAAGCAGTATATTAATATTCAAATTTAAGAGAAGACTATCTAACAAAATCTGTTCTTTTCTCAGGAGCCAATTTCTTCAATAATATATGGCAACAGAACTTTCAAAAATATTCCTCCAAGGGTGAGAAACCATATTTTTTTAAATCCTCACCCAAGGATATTTTTTCCATTGATTTTTTGAGAGAGAGTGGAAAAGGAGGAGGAGGAGGAGAGAGAAAACGAGAGAAACATCGATGTGAGTGAGACAAATGAATTGGTTGCCTCCCAAATGCACCCCAATCAGAGCCAGGTACATGCCCTTGACCAGGAATCAAACCCGAGACCCTTTGATCCAGGGACCGACACTCTGAGCAAAACTGGCCAGGGCGAGAAAACAATTTTTAATAATGCATTTTAAACAATAGATATTTTTCAAGTGAAAAGCCTTGACTAAGAGCCCTAACAAAATACTTTTTATAATTTATCTCTCTGATTATGAACACTTTCCATTATTACAACTACAGTGATTCAAATTGATAATAGTGCTACAATAAGAATACTTCACTTCTAAAAGCTTCCCTGTTGGCCTAGGACATATTTTCTACCCCTTTTTTAAAAATCATGATGAACAAACAAGTATCAAACGGTTTTTAGGACATGTGAAGAACTATTAGAGACTGGAATATTGACACTAATATTCCTTCTAGGACTGTCAAAGCAAAATTTGATTTGAGGATCTCTTGATTATGTTCTGTGTTGTGTCTTTGGTGCTAAGAAATAAGATTTAGTATGTCTCATAGCTCTGCTTATGGCAGGTTAATATCAAGGAAAATAGATATTCTGAGGAGAAAGGGAAATATGTTCTTTACCATATAAATTTTCCAGAGGAAAATACTCATAAATAATGATGAAAGATCAAACATTATTGGTTTTCTAACTTTCTTATTCATAAAAATAAAAAAATATATTTTTACAAAAAATATGTTGAAAGCACATAAAACTCATTTTTTAAATTTTATTTCTAACCATTCAGACATGTTCATGAAGAATGGATGTTGCTATCATTTTGGAACTCTGACAGGAAACTTATTTCACAGTCATTTTATTGATAAGCTCATTCCTATAGAAGCCCCTTCCTCTGACTTGCCAGAGATTTCTCTCTAGAGTTATGATAGGCTTATAAAATATAAATGCCATATAATGCTAGAGAGTAAGATAATTCCCTTGCAAATGTCCCAGGAAATTTTCTAATATCTTGCTCTTTAGAAAATTAAAAAGGGAGCGAATGACATACAAAGTACAACTCTACTGTGGTCAAAACTATTGCACTTCAGTGTGGAATCTATGCCTCGAAATAAAAACCTTCGAACATTAATCACTTCGGGAAATAAGGTGAGAAACTGGAACACACCTCTAGGCCAAGAAATAGTCTCCAACCTCCCCCTTGTGTGATTATTTAGACATTACTGAGTGCTTAGAGTTTCGAGAGTGAGCCTCCACTGTTTGTAGAGAGAACGGGAAGGTCTTTTATCGGCAGAGCGGTCTCACAGCCCGGTGACTGCTGTGCCGGTGATCCCTGGTGTTCTCATTTAACTAAATGAACGTTTTAATCCTGCCCCACTGGAAGAGAAACTGCTCTGTGAATGGAAGTGTTCAGTAGCGAGATCTACTGCTGATGTTATATTCAATTGAGATCAGGCAGCAAGCAGGTGTATAAAACTAGCAAGAATTTTGCAAAAGTTCTGTTTGGCCCTATAACTGTATAGATAACTGACCAGGATTCTCAAAGTTTCTAAGAAACATAAGTAAGAGACAAATGTCACTGATTAAAAATATATTTTCAAGCAAGAACAACTCTTATTCAAACCAAAAATAAGACAACAAATCATATAATATGACCGTATATTCTGAAATAAATTCCTTTCCTCTTAAATTCCTTTCTGTCTTCCATTTTTCCCTTATTTCTACAGTTTTTTCACCATTTTCTCTTTATAAAGACACTCCTTTTACTCCCTCATTGGTAATTTCTTGACATTTTAAAGTCTTATCTCTTCGTTTTCTCCTCACTTTTACTCACACTTGCTGTGGGTCTTCCCTTCATGACACCAAACTAGGTCCACTACTTGTGCTTTCACTGAGAGACAGTATAAATCAAGAAAAATATATTTCAAATCAGATAAGAATATGTGATATGTTTTTTAAATGAGTGTTCAATCCAAGAGACTCAGCAACAAAAAGAAAAGCGCAACAAAAAAATTTGGAGTCCCACTCAAGTAATTAAATGCTTTTTAGTATAGCTGTAATCAAGAAATAGGACTAACTAAATTATCAAAATGTAGAGTGGAGAGAATCAAAGAGGATTCTATAGAGAAATGGAGTGTCACCAATGGAAAAGGAGGTAATAGCTTTGATAGCTGCAGGTCTTAACCATTCCACCAACTTTTGAATTCAGGGTTTATCTTTGTACCTCTAGCTCTGAACACCGTGACTTTTCCATAATCAGCATTTAATAAATGTGTATTAAATTTTATTAAAGTAATATCTAACATGATTTGAGTTTTCAACCACCACCAAAACTGTCTGGTTAGTTGGATGCCTATATTTCTTGTGGTGGGCTCTTTGTATGCCTAAACAGGTAAGACAAATGGAAAAAATCCTCTTAACTCTGGCTATGTGTAATAGATAATGGTTACTAATCACTTCCCATATTCAAGTGCTTCCTGTGAAGACCACTAGATTATTTCAAATTTTCCCACCATTTTTTAAAGTAGGTATTTTGATGCCCATTTCACAGATGAGAAAACAATTCCAATATTTTGACTAGCCTCATAACTCACCCGAGGCTCTGAACATAAGCCCATGCTTTTTCATTACCCCACACTGCAGTTGTAGCCTTAGCACAATAGATAGGATTTTTGTATGTAGAGGGCCACACTGCTTAAAGCTGTATTCAGGAGGAGGTATGTCCCCAATGTGCCTGCTGTTATCTCTTGATTATAGGAAAACTAAAATATGCAGCAAAGTATACAAGCATTGGTTACATCTTCCTCCTTACTTACTGCTTCAAAGTATGTATGCCCCTTTCTTTGGCAGACAATCCTCTTAGTTAAGAATAACTCTATTATCCTTCTGTAAACAGGACTACTGCAGAGGTGACACTCAATTTCTGCAGCAGAGGCAAGCAGATGGCTCTCCCTGGCTCCCCACCGGCCAGGCCACAGAGTGACTTTGATGGCAGCCCGTTGTCTGCCCTCTCAGGGTGAGACACACAAATACAGCTGCTCTTTGGGGAGAGAGCTGAGCAAGGGAGGCAGAAAAAAATGACTGTCTAGTGGAGAAAGAAGCTGAAGAGAGGAAGCCAGGACCACTCAGAATTGGTTCATTTTACCCAATAATTGCTGCAGAGGAATAAAGACCATTGATATACCTACAGTCTCAGTTATGTCATGGGACAAAGCATTCAATCTGATGCCTGGGGTTCTAGCCCATAATGAAATGTATCACATAATGAGACTGATTTCCTACATTTAGAAAAAAAGAGGTGCGTAATCTATTTCCGGTGTAAATTATCACCATTAGTTCACAAAATGCTTCCCTTGTTATAAAACAGGGCCTATTATCCCTGCCTTACAGGTGAGAAATCTGATACCAGTTGGGTTATATAATTTGCCCAAGGTCTCACTGGTTGTGACAGTTAATTTTACATATAACTTGACTGGCCTCAGGGAGCCCAGATTAAACGTTATTTCCTGGTGTGTATTTCCAGATGAGATTATCATTTGAATGAGTGGACTCAGTAAAGTAGGTTGCCCTCCCCGTGTGGGTGGGCATCATCCAATTCATTG
Source organism: Myotis daubentonii (assembly GCF_963259705.1). NCBI lineage: Eukaryota > Metazoa > Chordata > Mammalia > Chiroptera > Vespertilionidae > Myotis > Myotis daubentonii. Next base: position 17,381,410 of record NC_081850.1, read on the forward strand.
AGGGCCTGAATAGAACAAAAGGCAGAGGCAGGAGAAATTCACCCCTTCTTTCTGCCTCACTGATTGTGCCGGGACATCTCATCTCATCTCTCTTGTCCTCGGAGGGGGATTTAATCATCGGCTCCCCTGGTTCTCAGGCTTTAGGACTGGACTGAATTACACCACTGGCTTTCCTGGTCTCCAGCTCACAGACAGCACATTCGGGGACTTCTCGGCCTCCATGAGTGCACAAGCCAATTCCTCGTTTACGCCTATAAGATCTCCTTCTGGTCTATTTCTCTGAAGAACCCTGATTAATAAAAAAGAGAGGAGCTGGACTTTACCAGGAACTTCAAATCTGAACTTCAGGTAAACACTTTCCATAAGACTAACACAACTTCCAACCAGTGCTTTACATTTGCTGAAGCATCTAATAGAGAACCAGCTTCTTTTTCGTTGCACATCTACGGCCAGGACATGTGACCTGCACGGCTGCACAGAGTCCTGGGACCAGACGGGTGCTGCACTTAGATGAATATCCTCTTGTCATCTTGGCCACCTTTTCATTTTGCACCAAGCCCGAAACAGTATGTAGCCAGGCCTGCCCACAGCACCCTGTACAACCTTCTTAGCATAGGTGACTCTGAACCTTGATCGTAAGTTCAGGAGTCTGTTGTTCCCAGAAGATGCCTCCCTTAGGAATGGGCCTCTAAGACCTGTATGAGGGCCCTGACTGCCTTGGATCTCACCTCAGCCCTCAGCACTCTCCACTCCAGCAACACTGCCTCTTGGCTCCTTTTCTTCTACATGAAGCACCATGTCCTCTGCCTAAAACATTCCTCCCCCGGGAAGTCCCATGCCTCATTCATTCTCTTCATTGTTTTGTTCAAATGCTATTTCAACAGAGAGGCCTTCTCTGACCATCCTGTTTACAGCAATGTCCCCCCCTTCTCTCTCCATCACCTGCCCTGCTTAATTTTTCTTTAGAGCATTGGGGTACCATCTCAAGTAACACATAGTCATTGGTTTAATTTTCATTGTTGTTCTGAGCTGAACTGTATCCCCGAAATCCATATATTGAAGCCCTAACCCCCAGTACCCAGAATGCGACTACATGTGGAGGTAGGGACTTAAAAGAGGTTATTAAGGTAAAAGGAAGCCATTGGGATGAGCCCTAATCAAATCTGACTACTGTCCTTGTAAGAGGACACACAGAGAGACACCAGGAGCCTGCAAGAGGACATAGCAAGAGGCTGTCATCCGCCAGTCAAGGAGCGAGTCCTCAGGAGAAACCAAACCTGCGGACCCCTTGATCTTAGACTTCCAGCCTCAAGAACTGTGAGAAAATAAATATCAGTTGCTTAAGCTACCCAGCCTGTGGCATTTTGTTATGACAGCTCTAGAAAACTAATACAATTGTCTTTGCCATCCCCTAGAACGTGGTATCTCTGAGAAAAGGAATTTTGTTTTATCCACTGCTAGAGGCTCAATGCCAAGCAGTAGACACAGTAGATATTTTTAAATTGTTGAATAAGCAATGAATGATTTTATAATTACTTAAGAGGATTTTAAAGAGAATCTTCAAATGCTTGGTGGTACCAAAATGTTTTATTCTACGCCACCTGGATTAATTATGCCATGGAGAGAGACTCGGGAACCATTTTGTTAAACAAAGGTTTTCATTGTAATGGGACTTGACCAGCTCTGTGTTTTAACCCAGGCTTATCATGCTTATAATGCAGCCACTAATGGATTATGTCAGAACCAAGAAACTGAAGATCACAAAACATGCTAGAAGAAAGGCTGTTGTCACAGTATTTGTTATTAGAAAAATTACAAAAACAACCTACAGCAAAAATCAATCAGGAACTTAAAGGATACCCCACAACCTTCCTCCCGTGCATTTCTTTGACAGTTAAGATCAGTTACAACTAATTACGTTTAGCACTTCTACAGCGACCTAACCAAGGCTTCAGCAACACATTCCAATCACTGCATGCTCCTCGGGGTGTGTCAATATTACCGCAGCTTTGGCCTCACACTAACAGGGCAAAACAGGAGCGCAGCAAATTACCAATCAACACATTGACTGATAGCCCCACCGTTCTGACTCCAACGCCCAGGGAGGCTAATATTCTCTAGGACGTGACAGATAGTGAGCTCATTCGGGTATTTCTGACTGTGGTGGCACTTTGGGCATGGGAAGTTAGGATCTGACAGCTTCTATCGGGTAGGAAAATGGAACTACCTAAGTATTGCGAGGTGCTGAAAGAACATAAGACCTAAAGTTATCCCCTTGTGCACAGGATACGTATGCTTGCTGCCTGAAGTAGCTCAGACCTATCGAAATATACAGGTATCTATGCTTTCCATTTATACATATACAAGGTCAAAAGGAAAGTGAAATTGTGGTAGAAATTTCACTGACTCCTTTTTTCACACTTGGTTTCCTCACAAATCTTATTCCCATGCTGCTAAAAACAGGGAAAGAATTAGATGTACTGAAGGTGCCTAATGCCAACTACTCTGGGAAGCTTGTTAATCCTTAAACCATTTAATTATGAACCTAATCATTTGGGGTAATTATTCCTATCAGCAGAACGTAATGAATGTAAGGGTTAGAAACATCAAGAACTTGTCCAGCACTTACGAAGTGACAGTAAAGGACATCTTCCCAGCACTCCCATTTCTGGTGACAAAAGCTTCTTTCTGCTTTTGGAGGACTAGCCTCGTCCTATTCTCAGCCTTTAATGTTTGGTTGGGGCTGACCTGACAACTGGCTCTGAGAATGGACATGTAACATAGCAACAAGAGACAGAGATGACACCTGGGACTTTTGCAGGAATTGCTAAACAGGTAGGATGTTACACTGGACCTACCACGTGTCATCATAGAGAGAAAATCTGGCTACAGATGAACCTACCATAGGAAAAAAGTCAAGCAGAACTGGAAAGAGGTGGTCAGGAAAGGATCAGAAGAAAGCAAGCTTACAAAGGCCTAATTTGACCCTTGCATCTGGCCCTGCCAGCGAGCTCTGACAGCTCTACACTCCAGGTTGTCAGCTTGTCTGACACTGAAATTTTTCCCCAAAGCAAATTCAAGTATTTTTGTTTTTTGTCACATGCATTCACGAGTGCTGTAAAATACCTAGAATAGTGACATCCTATATTTATCATCAATCATCTATTCATTTTATAAGGTTCTTGTCCCATGATTGACTCAATAGTTGAGGTCTTATTTTAAGTTTATTATTGAAAAGTAACAGTAACAAGGACAATTTGACTCCACTATCTTCAATCTGACAATACTAATCATCAGAATCTCTACCTGTGTCATACATCATAGGACAGTGTCAGATTTACTATGAAATAAAATAATAAGTATTTACCAAGAGATCAATATGTCTGATCTTTGTCTCACTTGCTAAGGTATTGCCACTAGAAACCAAGGCTTCGAGAGCTGAAGGTACCTGATCAGATCACACAGCTAATTAGTGGCAGAGCTGATCTGTGCCATCATCACTCCTTTACTACAAATGCCATTTGTGTTCCACAGGCAGACAACCGGGATGATAGATAGCCTTCTCTTGAATCTAGCAAAGCACGTCAATATTTTGTCAATGGGTAAAAAACAACAACAACAAAAAACCACTTCAGCACTAATTAAAAATCCTAAGACTAGGAGCCCCATTTCTAAGTTAAATAGCCAATTAAAAATGTTCTGACCTCTGCCCTGGCCATTGTGGCTCAGTTGGTTGGGCATCGTCCCGTGCACCGAAATGTTGCCAGTTTGATACCCAGTCAGGGCACCTGCCCAAGTTGTGGGCTTGATCCCAGGTCAACGTGTTTTGCTGTCACTTCTCTCTCTCTCTCTCTCTCTCTCTCTCTCTCTCTCTCTCTCTCTCTCTCTCTCTTTGCCTCTCTCTTCCTCTCTCTCTAAAAATCAATAAATAAAAACTATTATTTAAAAAAAATGTTTCTACCTCCATCATTTTCAACCTTATTATGAGGAACAGATATTTTTTCTCAAATAAAATCTTACTTAGTGTCCTACTATATAAAATAGTTGAACATATTAAAAACATACATAAATTCATATATATATTCTAGATAATAAAACCCTAATATGCAAATTGACCGAATGGCAGAATGACTGGTTGCTATGACGCACACTGACCACCAGGTGGCAGACATTCAAAACAGGAGCTCAGCCAGAAGCCAGGCTCATGGCTGGCCAGCGCAGTGGCGGTGGCAGGAGCCTCTCCCGCCTCCGCTGCAGGCAGGCGGTAAGGAGCGAGGGGTCCTGAACTGCAAGAGTCCCTTCTGTGAGAGGGATGTCTGACTGCCAGGGGGTCCCGGACTGTGAGAGGGCACAGGCTGGGGTGAGGGACGCCCCCACAGTGCACAAATGTCATGCACTGGTCCTCTACTGTGTGTGTGTAGCATTTCCTCATCAAATCAATAAAGAAAATGAAAGTATTTTGGAAAACATTCCTTTTCAAATCAGAGGTACGTATGATAGATGCAGCTCTATATAAACTCTACCTACAATTTATTTCTGATTTTTTTATGATTGGTTTTAAGGTATAAATAAAAGCCCTGATTCCTTCAGATGAATATATGTAAAATGAGAATAGAATTATTTTGTTTCAATTAATCTTTTAAAGTCAAATTCAAATATCTTCCTCTGTGAACTTGTCTGTTTCCATTTGCTTCTCAACGGTGTCCTTAAACATACTTTAATTAGAGCCCATTATTGTGTAATTTCAATGTCTTATTCTTTTATATCTTCTGGTCTAGCACAGTGCTAATTAAACTCCCTTAGTTTCCTTCACGTATCTGAGACTAGAGCGGTTTAAAGAGATATATATTTTACCAACTTCTGTGCAAGATCTTAGACAAGACCAAACATCTCTGACATAACATCCCAGAAGATCAGTTAGATAATCATGGCCATACTTTAAATTGCAGATTGTGTAATCAGTATATTTGAGAAATAGTGATGGCTACTTGCAACATGCCCATGAATGTTACTATGGTTTTTCATGCAGCAGTCTAAAATTCAGACTTTTTGAAGTTAAAATCTTCTTAATTCTGGGCCACTCTATAGCCCCTTGTACTGAAGAATAATAGTAACCCAATAGTACTGAGAACGATTGAACTACACCACACTAGATATAATGCAAATGCCCTCTTGTAAAAACCCACATTTTTATGGTTCTGACCTTCACTTTCCTGCTGTAAAAAGTGCTCCCAGGTATTCTTGGGGGTACCCAAAGAATATCAAATACAAGCTCATAAAGAAATAAAGTTTCCCACCGGCCTGAACATATGCCTGCTAGAATTTTAGCGGGAACTGCTATTTGCTGCCATCTGAGGCACTGCAGTCCTCAGGATATCAAATCTACCCTGTTATTCAGCGGCAAAGTGGGAGACTGTTTCTCTTTCTTTGGGTTTCTCTCTGCAGGAGGGTGTTGCAGTGCCACTTGTCTTACACCTCCTTTAATTCTGACTTCTAACCCCACTGCTTTCTTTCGGATTCAGATATAAACCAAGGAGGGTTGGGTTTAGGGAACTGTTCTGAATGGGAGACTGCTGCACTTGCCTCTCCCCCCAGATTGCGAAGGCTTTCGCTTTCCTTCAAATTTACCTCCTCTCAGCATGAAACATTCCAATAAGCTCTGAGGTCCCCACACAGCTGTTTTCTACAAACCTCATCCCCACACGTCGGCCAGCCCTCCCAACCCAGTCTGATTCTCACACTCAAGTTTCACTACTAGCTAAACATATAAAATCCCATTCCTGGCACATATTAGATGTTCAATAACTGTGTGTTAAATAAATGCATAAGAATGAGGTCAGATTGATACATAACTCATCAAATCAATCAACAGGCTCCAGCTCTCGATATTTTTCTCTATGGCACTGACCACCGAAGTCATCCCCTCCACCAGAGCTGGCCAGGGTTCTCTCCACAGGCACTGGTGCCTCAGGATTCTACTCCTACTCTCCCTGTGAAAGGCCAGTTCAAGGTGAACTAGGGCTCTCAGTTCATGAAATCTAGATGAGGCCAACCCCAAGCTCTAGCTCCCATAATCTGATGCAATCTTTGCTAATCAATCATAAGCACTCAGAAATTAGTATAGTCATAGTCTTTTTTTTTTTTTCCACAGTCCAGCCCAATGAGTCTTAGTACTCTGAACAATGGCTGAAACTATTGGGGAAAAGTCCTAGTATTTCAATGGGAACTGTTAAGCTGAAAGTACAAAAGCCTAGAATTACTGCTACCTTCTTTTTCTAAGACTTAAGGAAAGGTTGCCTAAGAAATAACATTTGAAAAGCAAAGCTGGGAGATGGAGAGACCTGATTGCTGACGGCATCACTGGAGGCCTTTATCCAGTTGTACTTACAGTCAACATTACCCCAAAACTTTTCCATAAAGTTACATAAGTCAATAAATGCCCCTTTTTTCATAAAGTCTATTTGAGTTCAGTTTTTGTCACTTGCAATAAAAATGCAGCACCAATATGACAAAAAGAATATTGCTCATGTTTTCTGAATTCTCTGAAAGATATTCTAATTAATACATTCCTTCTAGAATCAACATTCTGAGCAACGTCCAACACTATTAATCATATTTATTATTTAGACCACAGGTCAAAAATTCTATATTAGTGTATTTTTCAAAAACCTAACAAGTCAGAAATACAATGTGATCATAATTACTTCTGCTCCATGATAGAGGATTATATTTTCCAAAATTAGTCACAGCAATATTTCTGGTTCCCCGTGTGCCTCTGTTTTAGCATTCTGCCACTCCCCATTAAGAGAGTGATTGTATTTCCCCACATTTAGACACCAGGCTGCACTGTACTATTGAAGGCCTACATGTATAGAATGCACCAGAAGGGATAATGCGTGACTTCCAAAAACTAGGTCATATACAACAATACAACTTTGGCTTTCTCTACCTATCTACTTATCTATCTATCTTTTATCTCTCGTCTCCATTTCTATCTCATTTTTTCTGTCTATCCTTGTAATCCAACTACCAATTTGTGAGGAAGCCCAGGCCACACTGTGCATGGGTGTTCTGACCAATAATCCAACTAGGCTCCCTGGTATCAACCAGGTGAGTGAATGAGCCTTCAAATTATTCCAGCCCTTATTCTCAGTTATTCTAGCTGAGGCACCAAACATTATGGGACCCTGTCTAAATTTCTGACTCATGAGAGGTAATAAATAATAGTTATTATTGTTGTTTGGAACCACTACATTTGGGATAATTTTTTACACAGCATTAGATAAGTAACACACCCATCCTTGTCATAACTGTCTTAATTCATATGATTTTCATGAAACCTAGTTTTTATAGCTATATTGGATACCTTATACTTTAAGGTCCTTAGCCCTCAGTCTCCCAACTTTTAGCAAAGCACTCCTTTTACTATTTTTTTTTTTTGGCATGGACCTCATGCTATGAAAGAGTATCTATTTAACAAGCTATGATAAGTACACATCAATTTGCTTTTTTTCCTCACTAATCCAGATATTCCATAATTAAGATCAGGATAAAATAATCAGAATAGCCATACTGCAATTCTATTGATAAAATTCTGGTCAAGATAAAATGAAATTGGGAATTTTAGATTGTTTATACAGCATATATATATATATATATATATATATATATATATATATATATATATATATATATAAATTAGAAACCACTGCCACAGATTAAAAGAAAGAATTCTACATTGAATACTAAAGGCAAAGGTGTTACTGCTACTAACAAGTTCACGATTATTACTTTAACCACCCAGTACACTTTGGGATCATATCAACAGTATCCTATGTAAAGGTGTCTAATGTGAGCCAGCAATAAGGAAGTACTGTTAAATTGACACTGATTGGCACATTATACTTTAATTTTGCCTGCACCCCCACAATTTCTCCAACCTTTTTGACCCAACGGCTAGTCAGTTCAAACAATTAATAACCTACTTTTTAACAATACAATGGCTTTGTTTGCCTGGATTGAGCAGTTAAATCATTAATCCAGTCAAAATTATCAATAAAGCACAGTCTTTCAATTTCCACAAACTCTTTATCCTGAAAGTGTTTCCATATTCAATTCAATAAATATTTATGTAGCAGTAGAAAAGGTGCTGGGATACAGAAGCACATAAGCCAGTCAAGGCCTTGCCTCAGTGAGTGTACACCTTAGGGGGTGACACAGACAAGAAAAGGCTACCCACAAGCACAGAAGAAAGCCATTTTTGCTGACTACACAGATGGTCATAATGATTCCACCCATGCTGTATCACTCCCCTTTGCAACGTGACTCTGCCAATCCTCCCATCAGGAGGTGACATCAGGTTCTCAGTCTTTTGAATCTGGGTTTGCCCGTGTGACGTCCTTTAGCAAGTGTAATATCTGTACAAGCAGAGAACTGAAAATTGCTTATACTCTCTCCTAGCTGTGGTTGAAACTCTGCAACCTCCATGTGAATGAGACCAAGCTAGTCTACTGGAGCAGCCACATAGAGTAGAATCCAGGATTTGACACTCTGCCAAGCACCAGGCGTCTGAGTGAAGTAAACTCTGACTCTCCAGCCCCTTCCAAGCTGTCAGATGACTTGGGTTGCATGAGTGACCCCAGGCAAGACAAATGGTCCCCAACGCCACCCAACTGAGCCAGCCCAAATTGCTGACCACATAATTGTAATGGCTGTTGTTTAAAATCCCTAAGATTTAATGTTGTTTGTTCTGCAATAACAAATAACTAATACAGCCACCAAGTCTACACTCAGGGTGAAGGAATAGGAAGGGGTCACACACACACACAAAGGCTTCTTAAACCTAGGCACTAAAGAAAGAGAAAACAAATTATAAGACATAGGCACCAAAGGACCTTAAGTTCTGAAAGAGAAAAGAAACAGCTATCATTACAACAGCAGATTTTGATCATTGCCATGATTCCTAGTGGATAAAACAAAAGAGTATGGTAGCCAGCCTCTAAAATGGCCCCTTAAGACCCTATCTGACCCCAATAGGATATGGTAGAAGTGACGGTGAGTGATTTCTGAGGGGAGGTCAAGGTATTACAGCCTCTGCCTTGGTTTCTTAGATTGCTCACTCTAATCGAAGCCAGCCACCATGCCATGAGGATACTCAAGCAGCCCAATGGAACAGCCCATGTAGAAAGGAACTGAGGCCTCCCACACACAATAGCACCAACTGGCCAGTCATGTGAGGAGGCACCTTGGAAGGGGATCTTCCAGCCCTCGCCAACCCTTCAAATGACAGTAGCACCAGCCAACATCTATCAGTAAATTCATGAAAGACCCTGAGCCAGATTCTCCCACAGGAACCAAGAGAGATAGTAAGTAAGTATTACTATAATGAATCAGAAAGTTGTAGGATGATTTGTTATGCAGCCATAATAACCAATGCAGGGGACCTGGCCATGACATTGACAAATCCTGAAGAGGGGGTATATACAGCAAGCACTGCCTTGTTCATCATTACCTTGTTCATCAATTCTCAAGAAAATATGATCCCAGATCACTGTAGGAAATCCTCCATGTAAGCTGCTACTCCTGTTAATTCAACAGATAGAACTTGGTTAAATGAATTATTTTTTTAAAACATTTTAATAACCAAGTCTAAAACTCAGTGTCTTTTTTCATTTATGAATAATTCAGAAAGTGACAAGTAAGTAATTTGGAGACAGCAAGCGTTAGAGAAGCTCCAGGACTTACATCTTCAACAATGTTGTAGTGTCATTTTAAGTCATTTCTGTTCCTTCCTACTGTTTAAAAGATCTACCTTTTAGAAGCATTGTATATTGGTAGAGTCTCTTAGGAAAATAAAATCCTTGTAACAATGATAATCATAATGTGGTGTGATGACATATCATTCCCTAGAGTTTTTGAAAATCAAGTTGTTTAGTATCTGGAAAAAGAAAAGTTCTCTCTGAGAATAGGAAATTTAGTGAGAGACTTTTTAACGTCCACCTGACTCCATCCTGGAATATAATTCCTAACCCTCAAAGTCAGCATCCTTGGCATGATAGTAAGGGAAAAGGTAGGCCATGGAGAGCCATAGAGTTTTATTCTACTTCTAGCTTAGCCACTTTGTTGCTTTGGCTCTGCTGTTGAACTAGATCTTAAGATCTAGGTTAGTGAGTTAATCTGCTTGCATCTCAGTTTTCTCACTTATAAAATGGCACTAAGAACTGTGCCTATTTTGTAGGATTGTTTGAGGATTTAATGAGAAAACATACATAAAGCAATAAACTCAGCAATTGGTAATTGGTAACTGCTAAAGATTAATTGCTGTTGCTTTTACTAGAGTTAGAAAAATTAAATTAGGAATGAGCCCATAGTAGCCACTCAATATCTGATGGTTATTAATATTGAATTAATATTAGTGAGTGTTAATTTGATAATAGTTGAAGAGTAACTTTTATCACCATTACTTTCATGGATAATGTTTCATGGAAGCTTGGTAACTTATTAAGGACATAAATTTAGCCTTAGAAATAACCTCTACATTTGGAATGCCAATTATACTCTCTATTTTGTACTGTATCCCAGTTGGAGAATTCATTTTAAAAAGTCACTGTGTCTCAGCAATTGAGAGAGACACACTTAATCCTGAAAATCATACATGATAATACTTAGCCCAGAAAGAATTCTGAACCCATGGGTGTATCTCAATGCCCTTAATAGGAAAAATTCAGAATTTGTTCACTCTTTAAATTATTTTTTAAATATTTTAGGATCCTATGTACAAATCTAACACATTTTATTCATACTTTATACTATCATAATTTTGTATCTGCAAGAGAATTAACAGTACCTATCTATGGCCAGCTCATTTGCAAGGAGTAACTACTGCTCTAATGTTCTTTCTAAAATACACAGTCCTACCAAATAGCTAATAAACATTTTGCTACATTACTTCTGAAAACATCAATATAAAAACTCTCTACATCCTAGTGCATAAGGTATTTGCAGTAACTCCACAAATGCTCATACAACTAGACTCTCCCAGCACACACTAAACAAAGAAAAGGTCTGTCTCATCTGAATGCTTCTTGTGGGGTTACCAGAGCCTTTTTAGGGGTCCAGTGTATTTTAGACAATGGCATGTCTCTCCTCAACTTTCAATAATCACCCCTAAAAGAGAAGAAAAAGAATCTAAATTGTCTCTGTGATTTTCTGGCCAGAGCTAAGAATGCTCATTCACATACAAACTAAACACTTCGCCTCCTTGCTCTTTGCTGTATATAAGATTGATCCATCTGTCCAACTTGTTTTCTTATTTCTCATAAATTGCCTACATCCAAATTAGCCAATAGACATTGCACCCAAAAACATTAGGCCATGAAAGCAAAATATGTAATTAAGGTCTACCCTCCCCTCCTTCATTTCCACTGTGAAAGTGCTCCACAGTGTTTGGTGAAATTGTTGCTTTTAAGTTTGCTTTGTGAAGAAGGATTTGGTGACTCTTGACCCTCAAGGGTTGTTCTTTGACCCATCACTTTCTCCACCATCTGGCATGTTTACTTGAAGCAAACGCCTTGGGTCAAAGGGCAGAGCAGACATGTGGAGGGACAGCTTTGTCATAAAAGCAATAAGGAATGAGTAACGCTTCACAATATAGCACTGCGTATTTTGTCCAGCTGCTGAGCAGAATGAGGTAAGGTTAGTCATATGGCTAAAAACAAAATAAATAGCCATTTACCATGCAGCCGGGCTGACGGGTAAAATGCAAGATGCCTAAGTTCAAAATCTGAGTGCGGCTTCCTTTTCTGTTTCTGCGAGAGTTACTTCTTATGCTTTACTGGGCACATTACTAAACAATATGTTACACCAGACACAAGGGGGAAACTGGTGTATAGGCTAAATTAACCAGATTGATTATTCAGGAAGAGTGTTGATAGTCCAATAATCCCCAAGCAACAAAATTAGAGAGAGCTAGAATAGTGTAAGGAACTAAAGATCAGGTAATCAATTTTTTTCATATCCAGGGCCCATACTATAATGAGATAATAATGATGATTTTATTCTTGATAAATTGAAGCTTTTTAAAAAGAACAACTCAGATGTGAACACTGGCATCAATTGTGTGCACTCACTGTTGGCCCCAGACAAGGAGCTCTGCACAATAATTCTTTCCCCTTATTTTGGCATTTGTACTAAAAAATAGGGCACATTAAATGAAGTTTGGCAAATCCTAAGCACGGAAGCCCCTTAACGAAAAATCTTAAGTTTCTTTATAGGAAACTATCTCTGGCTCTCTTTATATAACTTCCCTGGATTCTGGAGATCTTTCAAAGCCTGTTTTTTCTCTCTAGTTCATAACTGTTATAAATGATCTTTGATTGATTCAGATCACCTCTCTGTTGCCACAGGACACGTTTTCCCCCCACAACTCTGAGATGCACAGAGAGAAAGAGGAGATGGAGAAGTTCAACTCTGCTGAAATCTCAGTGCTGCTCTCACTTCAACTTTCTGTTGCTTACCTTTGAACTGATGGGGGAAAATGCCCTGAAATAAAAACTCAGAAACGATTTGCACTTATATTCATTCTTAATGTAAATGGGGGAATTGCTAGGACTCTTGAGATGAACGTGATTAAAGGGAAGAATTAGTCAGCAAAAGAAAATAAAAAAGAATTTTCTCCTAAGGAAACACACACACACACACACACACACACACACACACACACACACACAATAAAACAAAGGGAAAAAGATTAAAGGAAACCTCCCTCTTCCAGTTTGATTGTCAGGGGATAGTTCTTCACATTGTAAATACACTTTGATCCTGGCAGCTCTGCGTTTTTAGTCTTTGCCAAGTTGGTAAAAGGGATGTCCCTTGTGGAAGATTTTCTCATATGGAGCTTTTCAAAAAAAACACCACCATATACATCCCTTGCAACTTTCCTACTGAAAAATTCATGGCACAAAGCAGAGCCATTCTCTTTCCAATTCCAGACTTGCTGTAAAGAGCAGCTATTTGCCCGAGTTTGTCCTTGCCAGTTTCAGAATTGATCGGACATTCACAGATGGACATGGAGGTCATACTAATGTGTCCACTTACAAGCAGAGAAGGGGTCCTAGGCTTCCTTTGAGGAAAAAGCCTTCTAGTGAAGTTTCCCCATTTATATTTAATCAACTGGTTCGTGAGAGAAAGAGCAAAAAGAGCAGGGGCTTTGGAAACAGACAGAGAAGGGCATAAGCACCAGCCCCTGCACATTCTAGGGGTTCACCCGGGGCAAAGTATTCAATCGCTATGAGCGTGTTTTCTTTTAATGGAAGCAAAGATAATTTCCACCTCTCAGATGAGTTAAGAAAGCTGACAGTGGTGCAAGAAAAGATGACTGCTGGTTATCTTATTGGAGGAAGTAGGATTGTCGCAGAAAAAAACACAGTAGTAGGATCCTGAATGGTGAGAACATGACCACAAGCTGAGCTGTATGATTCTATTTTTAAAAACCAGTATTTAAAAATCAAACTATAATTAGACAAGAGATAGATAGGTAGGTAGGTAGGTAGATAGATAGATAGATAGATAGATAGATAGATAGATAGATAGATAGATAGATGGTAGATGATAGGTAAATAGATAGATGATAGATAGATGATAGATAGATAGATAGATAGGTAGATAGATAGATAGATAGATGATAGAGTAAAAGCATTCCTCTAAAAATCACTGCACCTGCATGCCTATTTGCAAACCGTTGCTCCTGCACGCCGTGCAAAGGCTCTTCCGCTTGGTTCAAGGCATCTTCTGCTGTTCTTTAGTGACCTCCTTGACACTCGCCACACTCACAGGGGACCTGAGTATCCAACTCCATGCTCACCATCCCAGGTCCTGCTATAACCATGAGAGTCTTGTCCTGCAAAGAACATGGACCCCAGATTTGGTTTGGAATACCAGCCTTTCTTTTGGCAAGCTATGTGACCCTGGCAAGTTGCTTCGCCTTTTTACACCTCAGTGTCCACATCGTAACATGGACACAATATCACAGGTTTCCTGAGGAAGAGATGAAGTTAAATGAGCAAAGCTCAGGCGTGGGTCCATGAGGACTGGGTCACAGCATGCCCAGAAGGACAAATACTCCATGTCCCCAAAGTCACCTCTCCCTCTAAGCTTAGCCCACTGATCTCAAGCCAAACTTCTGCATCTTTGTTTTTTTCAACTTTCTTTTCAAAAAATTTTTTCCCAGTGCTTTCGTACATTTTAACTAATTGAAGCCTAACAGAAAAGCCACGGGGAAGGAGAAGTTGTGTGCTGTGGAATAATCGAAGAACCCGAAGCATGGATTAGAGAAGTAACCTGCCCATGGGTTCACACAAGCAAAGACACTGAGGAGCAGAAAAGTTCCTAGGTCTATCTTCCAAGAGTAAAGGAAGGTCAATAAATAACCCTTCGATCTATGCCTAAGTATGTAGCAAACTTGGGATGCATGTGTCTCAGCTGAAAAGGAGAAGATGACTCAGCTATAAGTAAACAGGCTGACGTATGCACTCCTGAATTGAATTTATCCCCCAGCCCCCAAAACAAAAAACTGCCGGTCATAATCATAAAGACAGAACCTGCACTGCCAAGGGGGCTCTGAGAGGCCCCTTCCTTCACACTGGTAAACCCACATAAAGAGAAGAGAGGGGAGGGCTAAGGCGGTGATGAGCAGCCGAGATGGCCTTACAAACGGAATGCCAATCTTCTTAATGTGCAGAGAGAGGAATGAAGGAGCGGGAAGTGACCAGGAGTGAAAGTCTCTCCATGAAAGGACACAGGAGGAGTGAGGAGTAAGTGTACCCCTTCCAACATATCTGATCCCCAAATCTGGGCTCCTAAACTTCATGAAAGACAAGCAGAAGAGTTCAGTGCACATCACAGAATCAGATCCCCTAACTTCAATTTAGTCCTAACTCAACCACTCTGCCATGAGCTTTTGGGCATATTCCTTAGTATCAAATGCTCTGATTTCTTCATTTGTAAATAATAGTGCTGCATATATAGGGTAGTTGTGAGGTCTGAATGTGTGTATGTATATATGTATATATATTAATTTATATACTTTTATATAAATTACATATATATAAAATATATATAAAATAATGTTTATGCATTTATACACATATAAAGCCTTTAAATAGTACCTATTACAGAACAACTCAGTAATTGTTAGTGATAATTAATAGTAATACTGCCTCACTAAAAGACTATTCAGAGTGTTTGTGAGGTCAGAATATGTGATTACAAACCCACTCTTTGTATACAAACCTATTACTCAGTATGTTTTATGAGCAGAGAAAAAATATCCATAAATTAATAGTATTTCAGTGCTTTCTTAATGTGATAATATAAGATACACATTAGTCTTAAAAAGTATGCCTATGGGTTTTGACTTATAAACTGTGTTTTATTTCTTCTACATGCTTTTATGTTTATAAATTTTCTACAATGAATATAAATTAGTTTTAAAGCAAAAAAAATATGAGTTAACCAGTGGTCAATAATTATCTATTGATCCTCTACTCTTTTACAGGCACTGAGCTAAATGACATTCAATAGGACTCTATTCCTGGAACCTGTTATAAATGGTTATGGGAAAGGCATCTTTACAGTAACATAAAAATGAGAGGCTGTTGATATTTTATTCATAATTATGATGACTGCCTCTTTTCTCTCATGTTTGAGGTGTTCTTACTCATGAATATAGGCACACCTGACATTTTCAATTTTTTATGAATGGATATTTATCTCAAAATAGAAATTTTCATAAATAATAGAATGCATTATCATTTATTAATCATCTACAAGATTTGAGGGGCTTTGAACACAATTTACTGAAACTATCTCTACTGTTTACAATAGACCTGCAGAACACAATAATGTAGGCATTACTATTCCCATTTTGTGGAGAAAGAAACTGAGGCCCAGAGAGGTTGTGACTCTCTCAGGATTCTTTAACTATCAAGTGCTCCAGGTGTATTTTAAAGCATGTTTCAATTTATACAAACAAATGTTAAGACGCCCATGTCTTTCATAAAGCAAGGTATACCTAGAAAATACACACGCTGTTTGGTAGACCACAAGGTTTTTCAACAGCATCCCACATTTCTGTTTTGAGTCTCTTGCCACTTGGGTAAACATTGTACTTTTCATTGGATATACTGTAAGTCATTAAAGTCAGTAAATAGCAGAAATGAATAAAACAGCAACTTGGATATTTTTAACACCTCCGAGTTAAAACCACTTTGCAGTGGGGAAGAAGAACAGATGCCCGCTTCTAAATGTGAGAGCCACCAACTGGGAATTTGCTAGTTGTAACTGCTGCCATCTGTTTTCCACTGTTCTTTTTACCTGCCTCTCTTAGATTTAGCATGTGAATCCTGGGCCACGGATTCTTAGTATAAGCAGGGGAGAAATGAGAGGGACTCCAATTTTGAAATTTTCCCAGGTGCTCCCTTCTGCATTAAATCAAAGGTAACGTCTCAGGAAAAAAATATCATGAGGGCGATTATTTAAGAACTGCATCTTTATTCTTCCATGCATACTTTGTACTCCTATTTCCTGTGCATTTTTTTAATGTAATCAACTTCCTGCTTGTCCTAAGGGCATTGCGGAAATGCCTCTCTGATGCCAATTAGGGCACCGCTGTGTGAATTAGCTTCTCCCCTCACTGAATAAATAATTTCAGTCAAGCCATATATGCATACATTCAGATCTCACTTAATCAGCACTTAACTAGCATTCGGCACTAGCGTAGTGGGGTTTTCCCCTTAAAGCCAACATGTTGAGGGAAATACTATTTGTGTCAAGGGAAGCAGATGAAGTAGGATAAGAGGACTATAAAGGATAATAAGAGATTGTTCCAGTTCATCCTCAGCCTTCCACTACAATGGCTCCTAAACCATACTAGAAGGAGAAAAAGTGCCCTTTTCTTTTAGGAACATTTGTAGGGGAGGTTTCTCAATGTTTGACTGTAATTCTGGATGACACATGTGCATATGCCTGTGACTTCTGGCTAAAGGCCAACAAAAAGCAAGAATCGTCGTCCAACCTGTAAATGAGCTTTCTCTTTAAATCTCAATGAGAAAGACATACTTCCCACTCTACAAGAGAGAAATTGTATATTTTGGTCAAAGTAATTCAGCCAGTTGGTAACGTAACAAGATTTAGAGCCAACTGTCAGCTAATTTCTCAATAGAAACTTTGTAGGCCCAGAAGGAATTGACACAAAACATTCAAGGTGATGAAAAGCAAGGACCTATAAACAAATGACTCTTCCTAGGAAAGCTATCATTTAGAATTGAGGGTCAGATAAAGAGCTTCTCAGATAAGAGAAAGCTAAAGGAGTTCATCACCACCAAATCAGTATTATAAGAATTGATAAAAGATCTTGAAGAAGAAGAAGAAGGAGGAGGAGGAGGAGGAGGAGGAGGAGGAGGAGGAGGAGGAGGAGGAGGAGGAGGAGGAGGAGGAGGAGAAAATAAAAATATGAATATTATATAGGCCATAAAAAAGAAAGAAATCTTATCATTTGCAACAGCTTGAATGGACCTAGAGCAGCGGTTCTCAACCTGTGGGTCGCAACCCCTTTGGGGATCAAACGACCCTTTCATAGGGTCGCCTAAGACCATCAGAAAACACATATATAATTACATATTGTTTTTGTGATTAATCACTATGCTTTAATCATGTTCAATTTTTTAACAATGAAAATACATCCTGCATATCAGATATTTACATGACGATTCATAACAGTAGCAAAATTACAGTTATGAAGTAGCAACGAAAATAAATTTATGGTTGGGGGTCACCACAACATGAGGAACTGTATTAAAGGGTCATGGCAATAGGAAGGTTGAGAACCACTGACCGAGAGGGTATTTTGCTAAGTCAGTCAGAGAAAGACAAACACAATATGATTTCACTTACATGTGGAATCTAAAGAACAACATAAACAAACTAACAAAACAGAAATAGACTCATCAACATAGAGAACAGTCTGATGGTTGGCAGAGGGGAGGGGAGTTGAGTGAAAAAGATGAAGGGAATGGGAAGCACTGATTGGCTGTTATAAAGTAGTCATGGGGGTGTAAAGCACAGCATAGGAAATATGGCCAAGAATATTGTGATAACTGTGTGTGGTGCCAGGTGGGTACTGGAAATATCAGGGGGAACACTGTAAAGTATAGGACTAACCACTATGCGTACAATGAAACTAAAACAAAATAATATTGAATGTAATTGAAAAAAGTAAAAAAAAAAAATAACAACCTTGGTTTAGTTGAAAGTTCCTTCAAGAATTGTATAATATGTATAATCAAAATACCTGTAGAAAAATAAGTAATACAGTGGGGCCTTGACTTACAAGTGTCCCGACTAACGAGTTTTTTGAGATACCAGCTGTCTCTCGGCCGATTTTTTGCATTGAGTTCACAGAGTAATTTGAGTTAACGAGCTCCTTAACGATCTCGGTCTCGGAACGAATTAAACTCCTAAGTCAAGGCCCCACTGTATTGGCAATGATAGAAGGTCAGAGAACATTACCTGCTTGAGAGTTTGAGGTTTACTGGGATAGGCCACCTGATTCCCAATCAAGACCAGCAAAGTTTATGTCTAATCCTGTATCTCTTCACTACAGATACAAATAGCCCTTTTCAGCGGTTCTCAACCTGTGGGTCGTGACCTCTTTGGCAGTCGAACGACCCTTTCACAGGGGTCGCCTAAGACTATCCTGCATATCAGATATTTACATTACGATTCATAACAGTGGCAACATTACAGTTATTAAGTAGCAACGAAAATAATTTTATGATTGAGTCACAACATGAGGAACTGTGTTTAAAGGGCCAGAAGGTTGAGAACCACTGCCTTAGATGAATGGAAGACTTAGATAAGTGGCCCAGAGTAAATATTTTCAACAAATATTCACCATTCAGATATTTATGCTGATGTGTCCTATAAGGCATCACAGTGCCTGAGCTAACATCCAGGATTGGGTCATTAAACCTGGTCCACACAAATCAGGGAACTCACTCAGAATCAAACTTTACTAATGACTTCAAGGATACAGATAATTCAGGGGCAACAGAGCATAGGAAAAGGTCTGGCCTACTTGTTACATGTCTATGGCTGCTTTCCCACTACAGAGCAGAACGGAGTAATTGCAACAGAGACCAGGTGGCCCTCGTGCCTACAATATCTGCTATCTGGCCCTTTAAGAAAAAGTTGCTCAAGTTTACTAGTATATAGCACTTGGTTATGGTATAGCCCATGTAACTTTTTCCAGGGAGCTTCCTACTTCTTGGGTTCTATTTTCTATAAGTAATCATTGGTCAGGGACATTCAACTACAGTCATTTTGTAGGTAATATCTCTTTCTCCCAGAAAATACCATTATCCTATTTGCCTGGAGGTTGCATTACCAAGGAGATTATTCTAGAACCCCTGGAGGTATCTCTTACCCAACCCTTACTCCTAGCAAAGGAAGTAAATGAATCCATCTCAAGCCAGATGCTAGAACTTCTTTCTCCTCAACTGCTGAAATGTCAGTGAAATGTAGACTGAAAAGAAAGGAATATAAACAAATTACCATGATAATAACATGTAGTAGATGTCACAATGCACACATTTATTAAATGTATGAGAGCAAAGAAAGGATCTTTAATTCCAAGTTGAGAGATGGAAAATAACAAAGAAAGGGAAAGAAGGGATTTGGAGAGTAAAAGTGAGCTTAAAGAATAAGTAGGCTTTGACACGTGGGCATATGAAAGGGATAGCAGAGCAGATAGTATGAGTTAATTTTGTTGTTGTTTTAAGGAATACGTTTGATGGATAAGAGGGAGAGCTTAAACCTGAAGAGCAGGAGACGAGGTACCTGGGCACTGAAGGTTGAGGGGAGGGACCAAGAAGGTAAATATAAAAAGGCACTTGAGGACATGAGTGCTCAGTGTCAGTGGAGAAGAAAATTTCCTGGCTGCAAACTTAGTTTGAGGATCTTTTGCCTTTTTTAAAAAACTTTTCTTGTCTTACATTTACTTACTCTTGGACACGGCATGACTCCAGTGAAAACTGATATAATACTTAAAGGTTAAGCGCCACAAACAAATTTGCCTCATGATGGGAGAAATGTCAGGAAAAGGAATTAATTAAAAAGAAAACGAAGTCCCTCAGTAACCAAAGTCTTCATCTGCACTTGAATCAAGACCTTAGCATTCTAAAATGTCAAATTTATCTCTCCGGCTTGCTCCATTGTTTTAAAGAGCTATTACCTTAACGAAAATTAATTTAAAAACGTTATGAGAAATGATCTTTGCTTTTTAAGTAAAGAAAAGGGTTCCTATCTCTGGCTAAGTATCACAGGGAATAGTCGGATTTATTTATTTACACATATATATTTACAAATATATTAGGTTAAAAAAATTAAACTCCAAAAACGTGTCTATGAACAGAAACCAAATATTCTTTCTCTTTTCTTTTTAGCTCTATAAAATCTTCAAGAAGTATGATTTTTTTTTTAAGTTTCCAAATTCATTCAGTCAGCACTTTTGGTTTAAAAATGACCTGCTCTATGTCATTGGGTAGAAAAATGATTTTTTTAATTCAAAATGATCATCGCTATAAGGTAGCAAAAAGTATAGTAGAGCATTTCAATCAACAAAGAAAATGTATTCCAAAGACACAGACTGTACTGTCCAAAATAACTCACCTGCAGGAGGGAGATATAAAGTCCTAAGAACTGTGTGTCCCTCTAAATCAAGGCCCCACCCACTCCTTGTGTCTAGCCTCCTCTCCATCGCAGGTAACTAGTCAGCTGCCTCAGGGAAGCCCTCCTTATTCTCTTCCAAAAGGCCTTGGGTAGGAGGGAGCTCCCAAAGAGTTTGTTAATCCAATCGCCTTGATCCTCATCTCAATGAGGAAAGGTTATCAAAGGTCAAAAACGAACCAGGAGCCTCCCTTAAGATTCTACAACAAGCATGACAATACACATGGAACAGGTGCCACATTTAAGGAGAAACATCATTCAGTTGGTAAAAGCAGATTCTAGGACACATCACTCCTTATAGTGCATGTGATTTGAAGCTTTGTGACTTCAATAAAAAATGCCTTCGCCCCATATACGAAAATGCCAGCTAAATGCAAAGGCCCAACATGACTACATCAGAAGCAGCTAAATTTCCATGATTTTTTATATGGTGGCCAGAAAAACCAGAGACAGGCTGTTGATATATTCCTCCTAAGTTATGAAAAAATCAATTTCCAACCCTTCATACTGAAATAGCTCAAGAAGGGATAGCAGAGAGACTTTGCAAATGGTTTTCTCCATCCAAAGGCGAACTACAGTGAACTTTATTAGTAACAAAAGATAATTTAGCAATACGAACAAAGTCAGTAAATAGAGGGTCTCCAGACATATCATTTGGGGCCCGAGAAATGCCATCTTTGGCATAAATAGTATTGGTCTGTCATTTCTTACCTTGGCAGCAAGATGTTCTGTAGGTGGAAGGAAGTTGTTCTTACTCATTGGCTTGGAAGGTCTCTATTTTAATCTTTTCAAGGTAGAAGATACTGATATAACCCCCAAAAGGTTCAATAAATAGATAGAGATCTTTTTATAAAAGATAATCAATATTTAATAGAATAATTTAACTCTGGGGAAATATCACATCATCAATATAACATGACATCTAATTTTGGGGAGGCATTTTGCTTAATTTACTGTTTTGTCATTACTGTTGGGGAGGGGGGATGTTGACTGTTGTTGTTGGGAGGATGCCTGTTTTAGCTTTCCTGGTTGTTTTATGCAGAAGCAGGTGTGTTAGATGTGGTGGTCCCACTTCTGCCACATCCCCATTATGAATAAATCTCTAAAAAGAGAATTCCAAGACCCTTAAGGCAAGTTGGTGGGAAGATGTTGAAGGAGCCCTAGTTTCATACCTCAGCCAATTCCTAATAGCACTAAATTTTTTCACCACTCTAGTGACTTCTTCATTTCCAACATCAAGTGTGCAATTTGCTCCCCAGTAAGAACCAAATGGGACTCTTTCTTTTCTTGTTTTTATATATTTAGTTAATTATTTTTCATTCATAAACTACTGGGTTTCTCCTCTATGCCAGGCAGTCTGTTAAACTAGTCAGGTCACGGTGATTAAGAGAAAGATTCTGTCAGCCAGAAATTTATGGATAACCAGCTCCCAAGATAACCAAATTCCTTCCTGTGGCTTCTATTCTTTTGAGCTGAATTATTTCTTCTTAACAGACCCTTCCTTAGGGTCTTGAATCTAAACCCTGAACCCAAATATTTTACCAGGAGTCTTTCTAATTTCCCTTTAAATTGCTGTCTAAGATGAGATTTGATCCAGAATCTGGAAAAGAACTGAGCTTCTTGGACATTAAGTGGCCCTTGTTAAACAGAGCAGAGGTCCAATCACAGCATCAGATGGACGTCTGTATCTGGAAGAAAACCCAGACACTGATTCAGGTCCCACTGTGATCCCTGGTCCTTCCAGTTCTCTTCCCTTATGAACTCAGGTCTCTGACAACAAACGCATGAAACATTTCTGAAAAAGAAAACCCATAAAAGGAGGTAGAGAATTATGTGTCCAAAAGCCCTATTTGTTGACGCCCTACATTGAGAGGAAGGTTTACTTATAAAGCTCAGACAGCTAATGCAATACTGAGTTCAAATGCTGTTTTCTCTAAAATGCTATTGTTTGAATACTATTGTTAAAATACTATTGCCCTCAATAATCTAGAATTATTAGACTTTTGGTCTGGAACTGAAGGGGTCCAAGAGGATAGAAGACTTTCCCACGGTTAATCCTGTCCCACCACTCGTATTTCTAGCCTCATTTCCAGAGATGATTTTTAACTCTTTCGTTTCTTCATTTGCCAATGGTTTCTTCCATGTGTGACTATTTATAATTAAAAATGTATCACATTTGCACCATCTCCCAACCTGAAGCAGCAATGCTTGTTGTTATCCTCTGGAGACTCTCACTCTAAAAGTCACCCCGTGCAAATGTACAGATAGAAGCTCAGAAGGCAGAGAGAGTAAGACAGAAAGAACAGCAGTCCAAATGGAATCATACCTATTTATAATTTTTAAATTATGTAGCTCTACTTGAATTTTAACATAAGGGAATAAAGCTAAAGAAACTATAGTTTTGACAGCTGTTCATTCGTCGGCCTATAATATTGGTTCCTAGAAGATTTCTTTCAAGTTAAACAAATTTTAAATATTAAGAGATATAAATCATTATTTAAGGAGGGAAAAAAAAACCTCATGATGTATATTGAAGCCTCAACCTGAACCTATACTATGAAAGATGAGGAAATTAGCATTAGAATAAGAGTACTAACTCCTATCTCCCCAAATTGTGATATTTAGTTAATTATAAGGTTTATAGCATTTATATTCTGTTCTGCTAGAACAATCCCCACAGTTATTTATTATATATTTGTAATATATTTCAGTATATTCAATGCCAAGCATGGTTCTGCCATCCTAATTTTTTAAATTTGCTTTGTCTCTTTTGGCTAGATATTATTGTCCAGTTTTTATATTTTTTCCAACTAAGGTTCATGGTTACAGTATGGCTTGACTCTTTATTTACTTAACAATGTATATCCACAAAAATAGATACAGAGGCAGAGCAACATCGAGCAGACTGTCAAACTACAGCGGGAAGGCCGGAGAAGGTTGGGGCGGGGGGGGGGGGTGGTAAGAGATCAACCGAAGGACTTGCATGCATGCATATAAGCATAACCAATGTACACAAGACACTGGGGGGTATGGGAGGCCAGGGGAAGGTCAAGGGGAGAAAAAAAAGGAGACATGTAATACTCTTTGTAATACTTTAAGCAATAAAACAATTAAAAAAAAAAGAATGTATGTCCACTACCCTCATACTTTTAATAAAATTGGGTTAGGTGTTTAAATTGGAGGGCCATATTATCTTCCCTTTGAGTTTTGTAGACACTGATCCTCTGTCTTCCTACTGAGATTTATTATGAAGAAGTTTGAGGCCTCCATTATTTTTCAGCCATGTAGGTGACTTGCATTCTTTTTTCTAGATGTCCATAAAATTTTTTATCTTGATGTTCAATACGTTCATGAGAGTATGTCTTGTTATTATTTTATTTAAGTTTTCCCTGGGACATGGTGTGCATTTCAGTGCTGTACAATATATAGTCCATGAGAACAGTCACCTTTTCTATCATTTTTAGTACTTTGTTTCAAATGCCTAGAATGACACCTGAAAAAAACTAGTCACTTAATGAATATTTTTTGAATAATACAACTGCATATGTCATAAACGTTTTCTTCTAGTATATCTTTATTTTAAATATTTCATTTACCCCTTTTTCTTCAGAATCACCATACATATAAATTACCTAGTATTCTCCCATAATTAACCTTATTTTAATCTTTGCATTTATATTTTATAGATACTTATTTATCACATCCATGAATGTATATGTTTTCAGCTGTATTATTCTTTTTGTGTTGCTTTTAGTGTGATTTTCAACTTAAAATATTTCAGGGATATTTTTCTTCTATTTCTTTCCGAAGTGCTGACAGCTACCTTTTACACTGCCTACTTAACAGTTTCACCTAGATATCTGAAAGGAACTTAAAAATGCACATGTCCCAAATCTAATTTATAATAGCCCAGACTCCTAGTCCTCTTCTAGTACTCCCTATCTCAGTAAGTAACACCACCATTTACCCAATTTTATAAGATTGATACTTTAGAATTATTTTAGGATAGCCTACCTTTATCGCCCCATCCCAAATGCCAAGCTAACACCCACTCTAGTAAATCCTTCCTGTAAAACATGTCTCTGACACATCCACTTCTTCTCCATCTATTCTGCCACCAAATTATCTTCACAATCAATACCTCTTGCCTAGAAGTAGGAAGCAGCCAGATGTTAAGTTGTTTTGGGGACACTATAGTTAGGGGTGTACATTTCATCAAAATAAAAAACTGGGAATCTCAATGGCTAAGCATTTACTAGTACATACTTTATCTCATTTAAAACTTCCAACCTTCTAAGCTAAGTAAGATAAAGCCATTTTCACATGCATAAACTGAGTAATTTCCCAAAGTCACAGAGCTAATAAATGATAAAGCTTGGATTCAAACTTAAGGCCAAGGTTTGAATGGCCTCTCATGTAGGTGGAGGTGATAAATGAAACTATAAATGCTAATGATAAATTCAATAAGCAGAAAAAAGAGGTCAAATTCAAGGATGTTCCTATTGGTAAATAGCTGTATTTCAAGGATAGGAAAAGATTTAATGAAGATAACAAAGGGGAGAAAAGAAACACTTTTGTTTTTCAAAAACAAAGACAGGAATGTTCTTTGAAGCACATAATATGCTTAAGAAGGAAGGTGAGCAATGACAGCTGGAACCTGTGATCTGCAATAAAGCCCCTGGATGTTTTAAGAAGAGGATTTCTGGTAACCTATGGTAGTGCCATTCTTTTGTAGTGATGAGGGCAGGCTTTGAATTACAAAGCACTCAGGAATGGTGGGTCCATATTTGAAAGTGAATATATAGCACATGTATGTTCTTTTCTATAAGAAATTTGTCCATGCAGGGAAGGACAAAACATATCTAAAAATGGTGGCAAAAGAGAAGGAATTGCTAAGGAATGGGAGACATTTATAGGTTCCTGTCAGTGTAGAAGAGCATTGGTCAGATGAACTCACAGCGCAGCCATTTGAAATCATTTAGCCTAAACTCAGCTTACCTGCCTAGAAAATGATCTTCCTAATGCCCACCCCAACTATCTCACAATTATGATGAGAATTATGTGAGATAATATTTGTGAAAACTCACCAGTGTTATATAAATATAAAATACTTTTATTACAGAGCATATATAAATATCAATACTGTTTTACATACATAAAAGAAACAACTTGATATACAGGTTTTCTACTTTGTGCAAGTTCTCTAATATAAGACTATAATCTGTATGTGCCTACTAAAGAAAAGTTTTCAGCTGAAATTCTTAACTACATAAAGTCAATTTCTGCATAACAAACAAAATTAGTTGTATCATGTGGCTAGTCCAATTCGGTTGGAAATACATTTAAAACCAGCAAACAATCTGTATTTTGATCATGTATATTTTTATGTCACAAGTTATGGATGTAGTGACAATTAATGTCTGCAATAGAGAGGATTAGAAAATTAAATTCACTAATTAGAGTTCCATAGCACACCAGTGGTTGATTACAACCAAAATACACCTTTATTAAAGTCAGGTAGTGAGTAGGCTAGAATTGCCTCATCTATAATTAATTTTCACACTCTTTGAGTTTTCATCAGATAAAGCCTCAGTTATACCCAACATCTAAACATACTATTGTGTCTTAATTTAGAAACAATGATGGTTTTTACTCCCAAAAATCATTTTGCTAAAAATGATGTCTTCTTATGATATAAAAGTGGAACAAAATCTGATTTGCATTAATCTTCACTGCTACCATCCTTAAATAGTGCTCTACCCAGATATGCCCTTTCAGAAATTTACCACAAGTCCTGGAGATGCACGAGGCAGTGGAACTGAGTCATATCAGTAGGCATGGTTTCAACTCCTGGCTCTACAACCCAGTAGCTGTAGAACTGGGTCAAATTGTGTGATTCCTCAGCAGTGAATTTCCTCATTTTTAAAGGAAGGTAATAATAGTTCCCACCTCATATTCTTGTGAGAATTAGGTGATTGAATGAATCTGAAGTTCTTAGCACAATACCTGGGAAGTATGTGCTAAGATTCCTTTCAAAATAGGCCATTTTTTTTCTCTTTATTTCACAATTACAAAGTAAAAGGAGGAGGGTAAGGATTACACATCAAGATTAAGTATGAATAAATTTTATTGCCGAGTCTCTTGGGAACCACGCCTGTGGGGGAGTGAAGGAATCAGGTAGCAGACGAAGAAGTTGCACTGCAGTGCTATCTCAACAAGGGCCTCAGCCATACCTGTGGGGAGCTCAGGAGCTGGGATGGCCCATCAGAGTCGTCCCAAATTAAGGCAAGAGGACCAGGTCTTTTTACTTGCACTAGAGCAGCCATTGGGTGAAGGCTGGCCCCAAAGATAGGATGTGATCTTTGTCAAGATGACACTTTTTAGTTGAGGGCAATTCTCAGAGAGGGACATAGCTGAGCCTCTTCAGCCAACACTTCCAATAGCTTGGAAATGAGTGCCTTGGTTTGAAAGAGGGATCTGAGGGGTATGCCACTGCACCCACTACTGTAGGTTTGTTTGTTTTTTACTAGTAAGTAACCTGTAGTAGAGTAAATCACTATTCGGATCAAGGATAGATCATTCCAAGTTACAGAAAATATGCTGAAGTATTCCTACAGAGATTTGACTAGAGGCCGGTGCATGGGTTTGTGCACCGGTGCGTGGACCAGTGGGGTCCCTCAGCCTGGCCTCCAGATATCAAGCTGAAACCAGCTCTCCAACATCCCCCGAGGGGCCCCAGATTGCAACAAGGCAGTTCTCACATGATGCGCCCCAGAATCGGACTCCCTCCTTTCTGGTTCCAGGTGCATCACCCAAGAATCGCAGCTGCCAAGTCATTGCATCTTGGCAGCTCCTGCGTTGAGCATCTTCCCCCTGGTGGTCAGTGTGCGTCATAGCTACAAGTCAGAGCATCTGCCCCCCTGGTGGTCATTGCTCATTATAGCTACCGGTCGGATGGTCAGATGACCGCTTAGGCTTTAATATATATAGATTATTTTAACATATTGTCATCAGAAGTAGAAATGACAGTTTTCAAACTAAAAGACTTTTCAAAATGTGATGTGGTGTATGTGTGTGTGTATGTGTGTGTGCGTGCATGTATGTATCTCCTATGATTGAATTATGCTTATTTCCCTGATAAGTTTCTGTTTAGAGATAACATATTCAAACTTCAGTTCAGTGAAGGTAAAAGTATTACAAACTCAGCCTTACTGGATACTATTGCAATAATGCTTCATTGTTTTCTCATTATAGACAAAGTAAAATTAATAGGAGAAAGCTTTCTGGAGAAGGTTGCACTTAGCAGTGGGAAAAGCAGAAATTGCGGAGATGCAGAAGTTCTTAACACAGATGTAAATTGAGTGAACTTCCAAAATTCTGAGATGGATAATCAGGCACATGGGAGAGAGATCTAGTTTGCCTCAGTCACTATTATGAGAAAGCCTGATTAAGACATCTAAACCAAGATCTTTGTTCTTGTATTTAAGGTAATTAGTGTTTTCTATAGAAATGTAAAAAATCTTATTATTGTAGAAGTCGTGTTCAAACAAAACAAATGTGACCATAGCATTCAATACTGACATTAGGAGAGTATGCTGAAACTTGAAAATTGATGAGAGTAAAGATAGAAGCATTTTATTACAGAATGACCAATACATGTGCTATGGATACACACTAAAGAAAATCCAGAAGGCAATACATAAGGAAGGGTGTTCTGTATTTAAATTCAGTCTAACTATGAAGGATATTAAATTAAGAGAAGTCAAAATTATTTAAGTTTTCTCTGAAAAATAAATGAGTTGAAACTGAAACAGTCTCAATCCAAAAGAGAAATAAAGCTGAGATAAAAAGTTAGAAGAAATTGGTCTCTTTTTACTTTTGTTTAAACAACTGCATTTATTTTTGTATTGACTGGAGGGGAGTATCAGAGACATAATTGTTGTTTAGATACTGGAAAATTCTCCCAGCCAGCATGGCTCAGTGATTGAGTGTCGACTATGAACCGGGAGGTCACGGTTCAATTCCCAGTCAGGGCACATGCCTGGGTTGCAGGCTCAATCCCCACTGTGGGGCGTGCGGGAGGCAGCCAATCGATGATTCTCTCTCATCACTGATGTTTCTCTCTCTATCTCCCTCTCCCTTTCTCTCTGAATCAATAAAAAATGTATTTAATAAAATTAAAAATAAATAAATAAATACTGAAAAATTCACCAATTCCAAAGGATATACATAAGTCAAAAAATCTTAGAGCTAGAACTTTAGATCCACCTAGACAAAGGGATTTTAAACTACCTTTGATTTCAGAATCTCTTTTATTTCCAAAATGAAATATTTTCAGTACTTTTCATATTTTAAAAAAAGATAAAAACACAGCGACCATGCTTGAATTAGGGGCACCACACATCAGGTCCAACTTATCCTTAGAATAAAATTTAACAACCCCATTCCAGTTCAATGTCTTCAGTTTATGGATAATGATACATAGAACCAAGAAGGTCAACTAACTTATCCAAAGTAAAAAAAAAAAAAGAAAATGCATGGCTAAGCCAAGACCACACTCATGTAGAAACTCCTTCTGCACAACTTGCCTTCTTACAAAATGTTCCATATAGCCAAGATTTTACTGTCATTGAAAAGAAAATATTGATCACAAAAGAAAGAATGTACTTGTCTTTCTCTGACTGACTTATTTCACTTAGCAATAATACCCTCTAAATCCATCCATGCTGCTGCAAATGGTAAGATTTCATTGTTTCCAATGTCCAAATATTATTCCATTGTATATTTATAGGACTGTTTTGTTATCCACTCATCTATTGATGGGCACTTGGGTTGCTTCCATATCTTGAATGTCGTAAATAACGCTGTAATAAACATAGGGGTGCACATATCTTTTCGAATTAGTTTTGGGGTTTCTTTGATTACATACCCAGAAGTGGAATTACTGTGTCATAAGGCAGTTCCATTTTTAATATTTTGAGGAACCCCTATACTGTTTCCTACAGTTTCTTGCACCAATTTACATTCTCGCCAGTAGGACAAGGGCATTCCCTTTACTCCACTTCCTTGCCAATACTTATTATTTGTCAATTTATGGATGATCGCCATCCTGACAGGTGTGAGGTGATACCTCATTGTCATTTTAATTCGGATTTCTCTGCTGGGTAGTGACAATGAGCATCTTCCTTATGTCGATTGGCCGTCTCTATGTCCTCCTTGGAGAAGTGTCTATTCAGGTGCTTTGCCAATTTTTTAAATGGATTGTTTTATTGGTGTTGAGTTCTGTATAAATTTTGGATAGTAACCGCTTATCAGATATATCACTGGCAAATATGTTCTCCCATATAGTGGGCTGTCTTTTTATTTTATTGATGGTTACTTTTCCTGTGCAAAAACATTTTAGTTTAATTTAGTTCCATTAGTTTAGTTGATCTTTTGTTCCCCCTGCCTGAAGAGATGTATCAGAAAAAAATAATGCTATGAGAAATATCCAAGATCTTAGTGCCTATGTTTTGTTCTAGGATTTTTGTGGCTTCGAGTTTATCATTTAAGTCCTTTATCTATTTTGTGCTTATTATTGTGTATGCAGTAAGAAGGTAGTTATTTCAATTTGTTGCTGTTATCTGTCCAATTTTTTTAACACCACTTATTGAATAGACTGTATTTACCCCACTATATGTCCTTGCCTCTTTTGTCACATATTAACTGACCATAGGGACAGGGGTTTATTTCTGGGCTCTCTATTCTGATCCATGGATTTATATGTCTATTTTAATGCCAGTGCCACACTGTGTGATTACGATGGCCTTGTAGTATAGTTTGATATATCAGGTAGTGTGATACCTCCGACTTTGTTGCTCTTTCTCAAGCTGCTATGACTATTTGGTATCTTCTGTGGTTCCATATACATTTCTGGACTATTTGTTTCAGTTCTGTGAAGTACACCATTGGCATCTTCATAGGAATTGTGTTGAATCTATAAATTGCTTTGGGTAGTATGGAGATTTTAATAATAATTCTTCCAGTCCATGAACACAGTATATGCTTCCACTTATATGTATCTTCTTAGACTTCTTTCTTCAGTGTCTTATAATTTTTGAAGTACGGATATTTTACATGCTTTGTTAAATTTATTCCAGTATAATTTATTTTTTATTCCATTTTAAATGGAATTATTTTCTTCTTTTCCCTCTGTGATAATTATTGGTGTATGTAAATGCAACTGATTTCTGGAATTTATTTTGGATCCTGCTACTTGATTAAGTTCAGTTATCAGTAGTAGTTTTGGGTAGACTCTTTAGGGTTCTTCATACACAGTATCATGTCATTTTCACATATGCGTGTCCACCTGTTGACATCACATATATGTGGTCTGACTGATGGGACCTGGAGGTAGACAGTTTTTACTCATGTCTCATGTGAGAGGACCCCTGAGGTCTTTATCTGGCAGCACACAGAGACCCCTGCACCCACCTGAGCAGCTGCTCAGCTTCCCTCCTCCATGTGGACCAGGACTGGTAGATCCCAACCCTTTCTATGGACATTAGTGTTTTGTCTAACGCCAGCTATTTCATCAGTGCTCAGTCTGGAAAATACATCTTTGAAAAACTGTGCAAGGATTTCTGTGGGGTAACCCCTAGGGTGCGCACTGCCCGGTGCAGGTGTGCCCCATGGGACTCTGGCAGGTCCTGCTCACTGTTCTCCCAGAGGAGGGGCCTGGTCACCACGAGACCAGAAGCCTGCCAGGCTGATGGTGGCAGGGCGCTCTCCCCAGTGCTGACAGTGCGTGTCTCCCCACTGGGACAGTCAGGCAGCTCTGGCATATCCGGGCATGTGAACTGCCTCTCTTTGGAAGTGCTTGTGTTTGCTCTTTGTCCCTTTAGAAGACACCCACTTTTGAGAGTTTTCTCCGCCGCAGGGATGTTAAACCTCTCTCTTGGGTTGTGAGGAATGCTTTCCACCTTGTGGGTTCTTTCCAGATTCCTGTATTTTTCTCCTTTTTTTGTTTTGAGCACAGGAAGGGCCAGCCACTGCCTGACTGGCTTCTGGCCCTGGGTTCACATTTAGCACAGAGGTCTCTACCAGGAAATCATAGATCATACACATACTTACTTAAAGGGCTTTTTTTTTTTTTTTTTTTTTTTTTACATTTGATCACTACCTGGAATTTTCAAGTAAAAAAAAAAATGCTATTTCAGATAAAAAAAAATATTTCAACAAACACAAAATGGCACCTATTGCAAGATTCCATTTCTAGGAAACATCTGGAACAGGGAAAGGGGCAGAGACAGAAAGCAGAGCAGGGGCAGCCAGGGGCCGGAGGCCTGGGGAGTGAGTACTGTTGGGGCAGGGTTTCCTTTTGGGGGATGGAACATCCTGCAACTAGACGGTGGTGCTGCTTAAACAGCATCATGAGTGTCCTTCATGCTCAGGAATGGCACCATTTAAAATACAAACAATATCATTTATTTATTACTTACAATGGATTATACAATGGAAAAATGAAGGCTAAAAACAGAAAAAAGATAATAATGCAAGCAAAAAAATAAAACCCAAATAAAAAGATTAAAAAATGAACCACGCCATGGAGAACGTAAAAACAAAATTAAAAAAAAAGAAAAGAAAAGGAGAAGATCAAAGAGTGGGGTATAACAAGTTTTTCCCTTGGGAAAGGGCGAGCACAGTTAACAAGCATCCTGCTGGGCCCTTGAGCTGGGCCCTCCACAGGCAGCTCCTCCTCTGGGGCAGGAACCTCCATGGGCTCCAGGGAGGGCTCTTCATCCAGCGGTGGTGGGGCCTCAGTTTCGTCTGGGGCCGGCCCTGGCTCCATAGCTATAGCTGGAGAGGCTGCTGGAGGTGGTCAAAGCTCTGGAGATGGAGATACCTCCTGCTCTGCCTCAGGCTCCTCAGGTTGTACGTCAGGTATTACAGGAGGAGCCGCCTCCACCACCTGGGCTGGTGCTGGAGTTGGGAGAGGAGAAAAGACCACCCAGGTGCCTGCATGTCCATCTGTCCCCCAGAGACAGAGCACTGGGCACAGCCCAGGACCCACACAGGACGTCCTCCAAAGTCCAACAGATGGGTGGTCAGAGGCCAGTCTCTACTCCTGGCCAGACTCTGGGGGTGCTCCCTGTGTGTCTGGCAAGTGAGGTCACTGCTCATGTCTGAGGAGATGCTCGGGGTAGGGGACCCAGAGGTGACCTCACTTCCTGACGATGGGGCCCAACAGAACCTGGTAACCACGCACCACATTCTATAACTGTCCCTTCCCGTCTCACTCGGACAGAGACAGGGGAGAGGACACCATGTTCTCGTGTTGTCTCCCAGTGTGCCGAGGCCGAGGCCTCAAAGGAGGCAGCGATGAGAGTGTGTTTAGACGTGCCCGCCGCTGGATCCGGGCCCAGCCCAGACGTCGCCTGTGGCCCTTTTCCCAGCGGCGGGATGCGGAGGTAACAGGGAGGGCTTTGTTGGAGCCAGGCCACCATTCTGATCCTGCTGAGCAGCCACGTATCCCTCACCGTGTGTGTGTGTGTGTGTGTGTGTGTGTGTGTGTGTGTGTGTGTGTGTAGAAGGGGGGTTCACGTGAGGCTTGTCTGCCTGGAGCAGGAACAGGGCTGGGCCTGATCCCAGAGCAGAAGGTGCAGTGGGCAGAAGCAGCAGTCAGTGGGGCCAGGTTTGAGGATTCCCCACTGGCTGATGGTCACTGTCATTGCAGATCTCAACCTACGTTAAGACGGAGCAGCAGGTGGTCAAGGACGACCCCCGTGCCATGGGCAGCAGTGAGGGCCCGGTGACCACTGAGGGCCAGAACAGGCCTGAAGTGCGGGTGGCTACCTGGGGGTCTGGGGAACCAGGGCCCGTGGATGCACAAAGAGCGACTCCTCCACCGAAGCCGCCCAGGTTCCCTAGGCCTCCAACCCCGAAGCTGCCCAGGTTCAATTAGCCGCTCAAAGTTTTCTCCAGTGACCTGGAGTACGGGGCCCACGACAAACAGACTGGCCCGGAGCACCTGGAGCCCAGAGCAGCAGAGCCCAAGGGTGAGAAGGTGGGGAGGTGTGGGAGAGGGAAGGGTGGGAGAGGTCCCTGTGAGCTTATGTGGGGGTTTGTTGCCAGACACACAGGGAGCACCCCCAGAGCTGGCCAGGAGCAAAGATCGGCCTCAGACCACCCATCTGCTGGACTGCGGGTGGGGAGGACGTCCTGTGGTGGGTCCTAGGCTGTGCCCAGTGCTCTGTCTTTGGGGGACGGATGGAAATGCAGGCACCTGGGTGATCTTTTCTCCTCCTTCAACTCCAGCACCGGCCCAGGAGGCAGAGGCAGCTCCTCCTGTACCATCTGAAGTTCAACCTGAGGAGCAGGAAGCAGAGCTGGCGGCCTCTCCATCTCTAGAGCTCCTGGCACCTCCAGCAGCCTCCCCAGCTCTAACTGTGGGGCCAGGGCCGGCCCCAGACGAAACTGAGGCCCCAGCAGGACTGGATGAAGAACCCTCCCTGGAGCCCATGCTGGTTCCAGCCCCAGAGGAGGAGCTGCTCAAGGGCACGAGGGTGAATGTGCTTGCCCTGTCCCAAGGGGAGGACTTGTTATACCCTCACTTCTTGATCTTTTAATTTTCTTTTCGTTTGTTTTGTTTTTCTGTTTGCCATGGCATGATTCATTTTTTTATCTTTTTATTATCTGGGGGGGGGGGGGGTTGGGGTGGTTTTGCTTTTATTATTACCTTTTCTCTGTTTTTAGCCTTCATTTGTTCATTGTATAACCCATAGTAAGGAATAAAGTCATTGTTCGTATTTTAAATGGTGCCATTTCTGAGCATGAAGTACATTCACGATGCTGGACAAGCATCACCATGGTCCATCTAGAGGCAGTGCACACACCAGCACATGTCAGAGATGCCCCACCTCCCCGATGGGGAGACACACACTGTCAGCACCGGGGAGAGAGCACTGTCACCATCAGATTGGCAGCCTTCTTGTCTAGTGAAGACCAGCCCGGGGGCCAAGGTGAGGCAGCAGAGGCTCCAGCAAATCCCCCAGGGAGGAGCAGGGAGGCCCCTCCTGTGGGAGAACAGTGTGCAGGGCCTGCCCAAGCCTTCCAGGTGCACAACCTCACCCGGCAGTGCTCGCCCTAAGAGGTTCCCTCAAAGAAATTCTTGCACAAATCTTCGAAGATGAGTTTTTGAGACTGCCCAGCAGGCAATGCTGAAATTGCAGGGAGTTGGAGTGGGGATGGGTCCACCAATCCTGGTCACATGGATGAGGGCAGCTGAGCAGCTGCCAAAGTGGGTGCAGGGTCTCTATGTGCTGACAGATAAAGGCCTCAGGGTTCCTCGCACGTGAATTGGAAAGATGATCATGAAATTGAAGTTGATGCACTAAAAGAAAATACTGACTTGCCAGAAGAAAAGCCTCTAATTTCTGACAATTCTCCTGATGATCAAGAAGTTCATGTAAAAAATTTTAATTTTTTAAATTCTTTCCCAGTCTTTCTGTTTTGATTTAATTAAGTTTCAAGCCATAGTTCAAATATAATTTATTCATTTACTTGATTGCTAAATAAAAACCTCTTTATAAAAATATGTTTCAAAATGTTTTGTGGAATATAAAAGAACACACCCTTTAAGTAAGGAACTATTTTTCTTACTTAACCAAAATAGAAAGGCTGTGTTAAAGAAGTCACATTTTTAACAGTTTCATTTTTGTTTAGTTTCTGGTTCAAATGAAAGTTCTTTTCGCCATAAGAAAGCAGATACTGGTTACTCCAAAGCAGGGGTCCTCAAACTTTTTAAACGGGGCCAGTTCACTGTCCCTCAGACTGTTGGAGGGCCGGACTATAGTTTGAAAAAAAACTATGAACAAATTCCTCAGCACACGGCGGCGGCAAAAACACCCGCAGGCCGGATAAATGTTTTCGGCGGGCCGCATGTGGCCCGCGGGCCGTAGTTTGAGGACCCCTGCTCCAAAGACAAGTGTGACATTGAAACAATTCAGAGCCTATATTTGAAAATAATTGAATATGGCTAAAGAGAACATTTCCCCCTGCATGCCCGTGGGGGAGTGATATTCGCCTGGCTGGGGCGGAACTTCTACATGGTGTGCACTGGAAGACGCTGCAGGAGAGTGGTCATTGGCAAGCCAAACAGAGAGGCCTCAGAAGGAACATTCCTGCCAACACCCTGACCTTGGACTTGCAGTCTCCAGACTGTGAGCAAATAAATTTCTATTGTTCTAAGCCATCCAGTTTCTGGTAATTTGTTACAGTAGCACGAAGGGAAGTTCTCCCCTCCCCTGCATCTCAGGGGGATCACTAAGACTTCACAGTCAAGACCCAGGAACACAACACATGCTTATGCAGAAGCTGCATAACAACCCCCCAAAAAACTCCCTTTTTCACACAAACACAGCCAGGAAAGTAAGAAACAGTAAGTAAGTAGTTAGTAAGTAAGTAAATACATACATACACACATACATACATACATACATACATACATACATGTATTTAACTGCTGGAGGAGAAGCAAGCACATATACAAAGAACCTTCTGAGGTAAAATTCTGACAGTGAATGTCAAAAGATTAGTGTGGAATTAGCAGACTGAGAAAAACTCTTCATCAACTAATCCTCATCCTGAACACAAAATAAAGCTAGGGGAATTGAAAACTTTGGAGCACTAGAGAAGTTACAGCAAGAACAGATAGACTCAAGGCCTAGCAAAAAGAAGAGGCATACCCACTTATAAACTTTACCAGTACTGCCCTGCATAGAGTATCCTACACAACATGTTCCACTTTTTACCAAAATTACAGGTCACACAAAGAAGAATATAAGAAGGAAATACAATGTCGCAAGTAAAAGCTTTTAACAGCACCGGATTCAGTGTGACAGATGTTGGAACTATCAGTCAGGGAATTGGATATAACTGTGATTAATATTTTAAAGGCCCTGTGGAAAAGTAGACAACTTGCATGAACAGATGGAGAATTTCAACAGAGCGATGAAAATATAAGAAACAATTCAAACTGAAATTAAAGAAATAAAAAATATGGTAGATGAAGAATGTTTTTGACAGGTTCATAAATAGATTTGAACAAGCTGAGGAATGAATTGATTAACTTGAATAAAAGTCAATGGAAATTACCCAACCTAAATTGAAAAAAGGAAGAAAGAGTGGATGGGGAAAAACAAATTTTTCAAGAACTTTGGGGGGAAAAATGGTCTAACATGTGTATAATTGGAATACAAGGAAGAAAAAAAACTGAGAGAAAAAATGGGCAGAAGAAACAATTGTAAAGATAATGACCAACAAAATTTTAAAATTAATTAAAGACAATAAAAAAATAAATTAATTAATTAGCTAAATTAAACTATTTAAAGACAGCAAACCCCAGGTCTAGGAAACTCAGAAAATGCCAAAGAGAATAAAAACTAAATAAAATCACACTTGTATCATATCATATTCAAATTTGAAACCAATATAAAGAGAAAATTTTAAAGGAAACTGGGGGGGCGGGGGGGATAATAGTTAAACACAGAGAAACAAAGATATAATATCTTTAAATTACCAAAGAAAAATATAAACCCAGAATTTTATATCTATTGTAAAGATCATTTAAAAATTAGGCAAGTATGGGCCTTTTCAGACAAACAAAAGTAGACAAAAGTAGAGGTAATTCATTACCGGCTCATTTGAACTACAAGAAATGTTATGAAAAGAAGCTTCTTAGTTCAAAGGAATATGACACCAGACAGATACTTGGATCTACACAATGATATGAATAGTTCTGGAAATAACAATAATGAATGCAAATATATATGTATTAAGTTTCTTGAATTATTAAAGAAGGAAACAGGGAGAAATTTTGGTAGGCAGAATCCCTGATTAGTTTTAGAGAGAGGAAGGGAGAGGGAAACAATGATGTGAGAGTGAAACATCAATCGGCTGCCTCCTGCACAGCCCCCACCGGGGATGGAGTCCACAACCCAGGCATGTGCCCTGATCAGGAATCTAACCTGCAACCTTTCAGTGCACAGGACAATGTCCAACCAACTGAGCCACACAGGCCACAGCTAATGCAAATATAATTTTTAATTGATCTAAAAGACAGAGAAATGTCAATGCAAAAATAGTAGCAATTTGTTGAGTGTTTAAAGCATATAGGAGGGAAGAATTAGAAGTATAACATTATAAGGTCCTTATACTACATGTATAAAGTATATAAACATAGAATACGATTCATGAAAGGTATCAAACCCAAGAAAACTATGAAAAAAATTTTAAGAGGTAAACAATAATAAGCCAATGGGCTAGGTAAAATAGAATATGCATATAATTAAATACTCAATACAAAAGAAAGAATATATCAAAAACAGATGGAATAATAAAAAATAACTAGCAAGATGGTAGATTAATCCAAAAATATCAATTATTACATAGAATGCCAAAACCCACACCAATTTAAAGACGAAAATTGTCAGATTAATTAGAAATGCAACACCCAACTATATTGCCTACAGGAAACACATTAAACATAAGTACACAAGTTAAAAACGAAAGGATGGGAGTGAATACACCATGCAAACACTAACAAAAGAAAGCTGTAGTGACTATAAATAGCAGAAAAAGTAGACTTCAGAACAATAACAAAATAAAAAGTAACAACTCACTAGGATTTAATCCTAAATATGCATGCATTTAATAATAAAGCATCAAAATATATAAATCAAACTTACACAATTAAAGGAACAAATAGACAAAAGCAATTATTTCTGAAGATTTCTATTCTTGATAATTAATAAAACAGTCAAACAAAACCTCATAAGGAATATAGAAGACTGACAATATAAACAATCAATTTTACCTAATTATTAACATTTATAAAAAACACTCACCCAACACTGGAAAACTACACATTCCTTTCAAGTACATATGAAACATACACTGAGTATACTGTATTCAGGTCATAAAACCAAACATTAACAAATTTAAAGCAATTGAATCATACAAAATATGTTCTCTAGCCACAATGGAATTAAACTAGAAATCAATAACAGAAAGATATATGAAAAATTTTAAGATATTTACTTAACAAACAATATGCTTCTAAATAACCCAAAGGTAAAGGAGGAAGTTGCAAAGAAAATTAGAAAATATTTTTAATTTAATGAAAATTAAAAAAACACCATGTCAAAACTTGTAAGATACAGCTAAAACACACTTCATAAAATAATCATATGGCATTAAAATGCTTATGTTGGAAAAGAATTAAAGTTTCAAATAAGTGATCTAAGAATACATCTTAACAAACTAGAAAAAGGCAAATTATACCCAAAACAAGAAGAAGAAATAAAATAAAGATAAGAGCAGCTATCAAACTATAAAAAAAATCAATGAAACCAGAGCTATTTTCTTTGAAAAAAAATTGTAATCATTTAACCAAACTGAGCAAGACAGTAAGAAAGAATAAAGACACAAATTATGAATATTAATAATTCAAAAGGGATACGATAGATATTAAAAGACAAGCTATGAAAACTTACTCAGTAACAGAAAACCTAGATAATCCCATATCTATTAATTAAAGAATATTCCTTGTTTAAAAGTTTGCATCAAAGAACACTCTGGGCCCAGATGGTTACATGGGAAAATTCTTCCAAACATTGAAGAAAGAAAAAATACAAATTTAACAACAACAACAAAAAAACCTTCAACAAAATGCCAGCAAGTTCAGTCAAGTAATAGGTAAAAAGAATAATAATGCATCATGACCAACTGGGGATTATTTTAAAATTGCTTGTTTAACATTTGAAAAGCAATCCATGTACTCACCATATCAACAGAATAAAGAAGAAAAAACATGCCAACATCTCAATAAATCAGAAAAAATTTGGCAGAATTCAATGATTTATAAATTTTTCAAAACTTTCAACACGCTAGAAGTAGAAGGGCATCTTAAAAATCTACAGCCAACATTATATTTATTAATGCAAAACTGAATGCTCTCCCCCTGATATCCAAACAAGGCATGGATATCTGCTTTCCTAGTCATAAACATACCAGACATCCAAGACAATGCAATAACACAACTATAATAAATAAATAAATAAATAAATAAATAAATAAATAAATAAATAAATATTGGAAAGGGAGAAATAAAATACTCTCTGTCCATAGAAAATAAGATTATAGAGATTTTTTAAAACCCAAAAATCAATTTTTTAAAAGTCACTAAAAATAATGAGATTTTAACTAAGATTTCAGTTACAAAGTCTATATACAAAAACCAATAGTATTTCTATAAACTAGCAATGAACATGAAATTGAAATTTCAAAAGTGACATTTATAATGGCACCAAAACCATTAAATACTTAGATATAAATCTAAGAAAAATATGTGCAAGATCTGTCTTCTAAAAACTACATAACACTGATTTAAAAAGTCAAAAAGATGCAAATACATAAAGAGATAAGCCCCTTTCAATGGACTGGAAGATTCATTATGGTTAAGATATCATTTCTCCCAGAAAGACTCAGTTTAACTTCAATCAACATTCCAACACGGTTTTTTGTAGGAACAGGCAAGCTGATTCTAAATGTATATGGAAAGAAAAAGAATTATGTAGCCAAGATAATCTATAATAATTCTATAATAATAAAAGCATAATATGCTAACTAGACCAGACGTCCTACCGGACATCCTTCCTTCTGGACAAAGCCGCAGCAGGCAGGGGCCGAGGCAGAGGCGGCAGAGCCCCCCCCCCCCCAAGCTCCCCCCACAGAAGCCGTGGCCGTGGCAGGCAGGGGCCGGGGCCAAGGCCATTGCAGAAATTTCATGCATTGGGCCTCTAGTTTAAATAAACTACCCAATTTTGCACTACCTAATTTTAAGACTTATTTTAAAGCTACAGCATCAAGACAATATGATATTGGTAAAAGGGTAGTCTTAAAAATAAATTGTTTTTTTAAAAATTTGAGAATCCAGAAGTAAATCACAATGTGTTCACTTGATTTTCAACAAGCAAAATAGAAATGCAATTAAATTGAGAAAAAAAATATTATTTTCAACAAATGATGCTGAAACAATTAGCTATTGTTATGCAAAAAAATGATAATACATAGCTCACATAATATATACTATGATTAACTGAAAATGGATTGCTGATTTAAATATAAAATTTGTGGGGAGAAACCATGATGGCAGCATAGGTAAACACCAGAGATTGCTGCCTCGCACAACCACTTCAAAAATACAACTAAAAGACAGAATGGACATCATCCAGAACCATAGGAAGGCTGGCTGAGTGGAAATTCTACAACTAGAAGGAAAGAGAAAAGCATACCGAGACTCAGAGGAGGTGCGGGGCAGAAGTAAAATACAAAGGTGCGGAGGTGCACGCGGAGAGGGCTGGCGGATGAGGTCACGATTGTCTTTTTCAATCAGGAGGGCATCTCAGGCTCTGAGCTCCAGTTCCAGGTGAGTCTCTGGGGACCCAGACTCATACGGGAGAAACGGGACTGTCTGGCACTGGTCAGAACTCGAGGGCAGCTTTCTCTCGGAGGCACACGCAGCGATTGCTGGGGCCTCTGAGGACAGGACTAAGAGCAGCCATACAGCTCGCTCCACCCGCCCTGTTGATCCCCTGGGGCTCCGCCCCACCCAAGCCGTGCATATGAAAGGCCCAGCCCTTTGTAATCTGAAAATTACTTAACAAACTGCAGCTGCCCAAGGCCACAGAGCAACTTGCATTGCTTTACAGCTGGCTTCTGCAGGGTAGCCTCAGGCAGAGGCTAGATTAGCACCTCCTTTGATCCAAGAGCCAGTGTACCCAGTGGTCAGAGGGGGACTATCCAATTATAATTCCACAGATCCATAAGGGACACACTCAGGGGGAAGGCTCAGTGAGCACCAAAGCCCCGCTGAAGCAAGTCTTGCCCCAGAAGGGTGTCTTCAGCACAGAAGTTCTCCCACTGTAGACACAACTGATTCTCACAGCCAATTGGCCTAGAGGTCAAATCCTCCCAGTGATACCTACAACAATCAAGGCTTAACTACAACAAGACTGTGCACAAAGCCCACAAGGGGGTGCACCAAGAGTGTCTACCTCAGGTAATTGGGGAGGCTCAGCCACCGGACCCTATAGGACACTAGCAAAGAAAGCCACTCTACCGACACAGCGAAGCATAAAAAATGCTGAGACAAAAAAAAAAAACAGGACACAAATGACAGAAATGGAGGAAAGCAAACTACTGGATATAGAGTTCAAAACCACACTTTTAAGGTTTTTCAAGAACTTTCTAGAAACCACCAATAAATGTAGTGAGATCCTCAAGAAATCCAGTGAGACCCTCGATGTTGTGATAAAGGACCAACTAGAAATTAAGCATACACTGACTGAAATAAAGAATATTATACAGACTCCCAACAGCAGACCAGAGGATCGCAAGAATCAAGTCAAAGATTTGAAATGCGAAGAAGCAAAAAACACCCAACTGGAAAAGCAAAATGAAAAAAGAATCCAAAAATACAAAGATAGTGTAAGGAGCCTCTGGGACAGCTTCAAGCGTACCAATATCCGAATTATAAGGGTGCCAGAAGAAGAGAGAGCAAGATATTGAAAACCTGTTTGAAGAAATAATAACAGAAAACGTCCCCTATCTGGTGAAAGAAATAGACCTACAAGTCCAGGAAGCACAGAGAACCCCAAACAAAAGGAATCCAAAGAGGACCACACCAAGACACATCATAATTAAAATGCTAAGGGCAAAAGACAAAGAGAAAATCTTAAAAGCAGCAAGAGAAAGAAAGTCAGTTACCTACAAGGGAGTACCCATATGACTGTCAGCTGATTTCTCAACAGAAACTTTGCAGGCCAGAAGGGAGTGGCAAGAAATATTCAAAGTGATGAATACCAAGAATCTACAACCAAGATTATTTATCCAGCAAAGCTATCATTCAGAACTGAAGGTCAGATAAAGAGCTTCACAGATAAGGAAAAGCTAAAGGAGTTCATCACCACCAAACCAGGATTATATGAAATGCTGAAAGGTATCCTTTAAGAAGAGGAAGAAGAAGAAAAAGGTAAAGATAAAAATTATGAACAACAAATACACATCTATCAACAAGTGAATCTAAAAATCAAGTGAATAAATAATCTGATGAACAGAATGAACTGGTGATTATAATAGAATCAGGGACATAGAAAGGGAATGGACTGACTATTCTTAGGGGGAAAAGGGGTGTGGGGGATGTGGGAAGAGACTGGACAAAAATCATGCACCTATAGATGAGGACAGTGGGTGGGGAGTGAGGGCAGAGGGTGGGGTGGGTACTGGGAGGAGGGGAGTTATGGGGGGAAAAGAGAGGAACAAATGTAATAATCTGAACAATAAAGATTTAATTTTAAATAAAAGAAAATAAAAATAAATATAAAATTTACAAATATAAAACTGCTAGAAGAAAACAGCAACAAATTTTTGTGACTTTGGGTCAGATAAAATCTTAGTTACAACACCAAAAGCTTAATTCATAAAAGAAAAATTGATAAGTTGGGCACTAACAAAATTAAGAATCTGCCTTTTGAAAGACACTATTAACAAACTATATAAACGATCCCTGAAAAGTATTGTCTTAAGAATGGCTACTATCAATAAATCAACAAACAAGTGCTCACAAGGATGTGGTTAAAAAAAAAAAGAAAGAAAGAAAGAAAGGGAGGGCGGAAGGAAGGAAGGAAGGAAGGAAGGAAGGAAGGAAGGAAGGAAGGAAGGAAGGAAGGAAGGAAGGAAGGAAGGAAAAGACCCCTGATGGGAATGCAGACTGGTACAGCCATTATAAAAAACACTGTGGAGTTGACTCAAACAATTTAAAATGGAACTTCCATTTGACCCAGTGACCCCACTTCTAGGAATATATCCTAAGAAACCCGAGACACCAGTCAGAAGGAATATATGCACTCCTATGTTCATAGCAACTTTATTTACAGTAGTTAAGAACTGGAAACAGCACAAGTGCCCATCGGTAGGTGATTGGATAAAAAAATACTGTGGTACATTTACACAATGGAATACTGTGCAGCTGTAAAAAAAGAAGGATCTTTACCCTTTGAAACTGCATGGAGGGACCTGGAGAGTACTATGCTAAATGAAATAAGTCAATCCGAGAAAGAGAAGTATCACATGATCTCAATTACATGTAGAATCTAATGAACAAAATAAACAAACAAAATAGATCCAGAGACATGGAAGTATGGAACGGACTGAAGATCCTCAGGAGTGTGGAGGGGGGATGGGGAGAGATGGAGGAGGTGAGGAGAGATTAACCAAAGAATTTATATGCATATATGCATAACTCATGGACACAGACAACAGTGTGGTGAAGGCCTGGAGAGGGGAAGGGAAGAGGGATGGGGGTTATCAATGGGGGAAAAAAGAGGACATCTGTAATACTTTGAACAATATCAGTAAAAATAATTTTTTTTAAAAAAAGAAAGACACTATTAAGATAATAAAAGGTAAGTCACAGGCTGAAAGAAAATATTTTCAAGGTATATATTTGTGAAAGGACTTGTTTGTATCTGTGAATAAAATTCTAAAAATAAGCTATGAGCCAGGAGGTCATGGTTCCATTCCCAGTCACGGCACTTGCCCAGGTTGTGGTCTCAATCCCAAGAGAGGTGCGTGCAGGAGGCAGCTGATTGATGTTTCTATCTCTCTGTCTCTCTCCCTTCCTTTGTATAAAAAAACAATAAAAATATATGTCTTAAATTTCTCAAAATTCAATAAGAAAAGTAAACAACCCATTTTTAAAAGGTGCAGAAAATTTGGACACTTCACCAAAAAAGATATAAGGACCGCAAATAAGCACATGAAAGATGCCCAGTCAACATCATTAGTCATTCAGGAAGTATAAATTAAAACCCAATGACATTCCACTCATTTAAAAAAAGCTTAATTTGAAAATTAAAATAGCTGACAACATTAAGCACTGAGGAGGATGCAAAACAACTGAATCTTTGAATTGCTTGTGAAAATGCAATATAATACGTGCAGCCCCTTTGAAAATACTTCCCGTATCTTATGAAGTTTCTTATAAAGTTAAACATATGACCCAGAAATCTCATGTCTAGCTATTTACTCAGGTGAAGTAGAAATTTATGTTCACTCCAAAATGCGTATACAAATGTTTATAGCTGAGGTAT
Source organism: Myotis daubentonii (assembly GCF_963259705.1). NCBI lineage: Eukaryota > Metazoa > Chordata > Mammalia > Chiroptera > Vespertilionidae > Myotis > Myotis daubentonii. Next base: position 17,426,382 of record NC_081850.1, read on the forward strand.
TTGTAATTCCTAAAAGCTGGAAACAGACCAACATGTTCTTTAGCTGATGCACCCTTAAACTACAGCTAGTTCATCTGTATCATAAAATACTATTTAATCATAAAAAGAAAATGCATACAAAAACATAGATGAATCTCAAATGCATTATGTGGACCACTTATTTGACATTCTGGAAAAGGCAAAACTGTTGACAGAGAAAACAGGTCCGTGGTTGCCAAGGCTGGGGCAGTGGAGGGGCGTGACCCCACCAGGGTGTGGAGGGTTTTTGAGAGGTGATGCAACTGTTCTGTATCTTCATTGCCACCGTGTACATGTTTGTCAAAATCTGCAGAATTGTACACTACACTGGGTGGAATGTACTATTTGCAAATTACCCCTTAATTTTGAAAAAATGAAAAAGAATATACACTTGTCTAACAAAACCATTTTTGGGGAAAAAAAATCACGTTACTAGGTATATAAGAAGGAGAAAATGGGACAAGAGAGGAAAGAAACAAAGATGTCGATAATGGTCTGGGTCCCATTGGATGGCAGATGCACTAGTGTTAAGGCATGATTATGTTTCATTACTTACATATCTGTAATACATATATTCTTTCCTATTTGTCAAACATTACATGATTTTAATAGAGAACTAAAGCGAGTACCTTTTAGTTGAAAAATCAAAAAACAAAGATGTATTATTTAAGTGGAAAAAGAAGGTGAACATCACCTATTCCTTGATGTGAAGATGTCAGGTCAAAAGGTATGCAACATTTTACATATTTAGGCTATATACTAGCAGATTTTTTTTATCTAGCCATGTTCCTTTCCTTAAAAAATACACTTACATGTTTTATTTTTAACGGCGTCTACTTTATTCTAAACCACTAATTCGGAAAGCTTTAATCCCTGAACACAAAGCATTCTCTTTCCAGTTTCTTTTCTGTTCCATCACTTCCGTGTTGAATTTTAACAAATCCGGCCCAATTTCAATATCATGTACTACTACATCATTCCTAAAACTTGACAGTATTCCTCTGAGGTATGTATGTGAATCGAATATCAAATGTTCAATATCTTTCCACAGCCATACCAACCCAAGAATTATGATAATTCACTGATTAGTGTATAGTTTAAAAGAAAAACCCTGCTCAGTCATGTAAAAATTGAACTCTCCAAGTCTTTGGCTAAATATTTCATATACTATTTTCTTATCTTTATTGTTGAAAGCATTACATCTTCATATATTCTTTGGTAAGGGTGCTACATCAGTGATCACTTTCTCCTTAATTGTCAATGGATGACTGCTAAAGATCTATATGCAACTGACATTTTCCTGCCACTTGCTGCTCAGAGGGTTGGAAAAGCAACTGTCATCCTGATACTAGTGATCAGATCAGGGGAGCAATCAGGCCAGGCCTGCACAGATTCCATTATCTTCTCAGCCTTCGCCCTAATCCTCCATCCCACTGAGAAGGGCTGTCAGAGGAGGATCCAGCAAGCACCCCAGCTGCAAGTTTCCTGTCAGTTCTCCGTTAGCTGCCATCAGCAACACCACCGAGGAGTCTCAGGGGAAGGGCCTGTCCAGGGCTTTCATCTACAGACGTTAAATCAAGCAGTGCGCTTTCTTTTTAAGTCTTTGCAAATCGCTCCTCCCGCCCTTCCCACTCCTGTATCCCTAATGTGACTTATTTATATTTTTAAAAGCTTTACAGGCAGTCTTTCCAGTTTTTATCATGAACTAAAATCGATTTGAGTTAAAATCATTCAAGACTTTATACACGATGGGGGCAAGGGACTGTGCAAATTAATGTACTCGTTCCAGATTGTATTTAGCTAACATCTTTCTTCACGTGAGTCTAACAGCTCCAGGGACTAAGAAATTATTGCATCAGCTTGACTGGGATGCTTTGTTCATTTACCAGTTAAAAAAAAAAAATCTTCAGGCTCTGGTATCACCCTACCTTAAAATGCTATTCTAGGTTCCTAGTGGCCACATAGTCAACGGGACTGTATAGTTTCATTTAATCTCTTTGACTCTCCAGAGATTTGCATACCCTACCCGGCCACATTACCTCAGGAATTATATGATTGGATTTAACCTTCAGCTCATTGAATTAGTGTCAGCTACCATTCTTAGTGTACATTTGTTAAATTCAATCTCTCCTATAGGGGAATGCCAGGCAGAGAAACGATAAGTGTATTAAATAGTCAGAGAGGGAAGACGGAAGAAACTGGGACTCAGATTCACCGTGCAGATAAAGAGAACCGAGTTCATGTTGCTGCTTCGTTTCTTTCAAGGGGGAATACAGTCACAGCAGGAAGTGTAAGCCTTTCTAGTCGGCCTTCCAGAGTGTAAGGAATACTAAGTGACTCGGACTTTCTTTTCCCTAAAGTGAAGAGGTGTTTTCTGTTATTTTTTTAAAGTCAATGTTAGTGCAACTGGGAAAGCAGCCATATGGAAAACCCTAACAATTCAGGTCTTCTGTTAATCCTCAAAAAAAAAAAAAAGAAAGAAAGAAAAAGACAGGCAGTTGCTGTGAACACTTCCCTCCAGCAAAGCACAGCATCCGTGACTGCTGGGTCGGAAATGAGGCAATGGTATCCTGTTAGCCGCATGGCTCACAGTACGGACCCACCCCTGCGCTGCAAAGGTCCACAATGCAGGTTGGAGTGAGTATTCATCATCTTTCTCAGGAAACCCCCAGGGCTGTTCCAGGGCTGTGCTAGAAAGAAATGAATAAACAAAATATGGCAAAACTAATCCAAGCACAAAAATCATCAAGACTTTAAAAATGGCTCACAAGAAGGAAGCCATCATATTATTAAGTCAAAAAGTAGAAAGCCAAATAAGGTTTAAGTGGAAAAACATAAAGCAACATACCTGCTAAAAAAAAATGTCCCACTTGACTTATCAACCCTCCCCAAAATGGAGAGCTGGCTGACTTAAGGAGCCTCCCATACAGAAACATGGCCCAAGGATAAGATGAAATATGGAGTGACCAGACACAGAGAAACGGTCCCTGCATGCCCGGGGCTTAAAAGGACTCAAGGGCTCGGCACGCAAATTAAACAATAGGCCTAAATGAAATTTAGTGTAGGCTGCCTTTCATTTCATTTCCCCCGTAGCTTTGTTTTCTATAGAATTGGTTCTTCGGGTTGAAACTGTATGTGTTTTAGCTGCGGGGAGAGAAAGAGATTTTGGCATCCTAATACAATGTTTCCCTAACATTTTCTCCCCAGCATTCCTTACAATAGCAAAACTGTCCAAACCTCTAAATGAAATAAAATAATTTTGCTTAAACCCTGGGAAGCATTTCAGAATCAGGCTGCTAGAGAAACAGAAAACAGTACTGGCCCTATGTAAATGTAAAAAAAAACACCAGCAGAGGCTCAGGGGTTTTATGAGGGGGAATATGCAAAGGATAGAGGCAGGGATAAAACAGTCCTGCTCATACCACGAGGGCAAGAAATCAAATTTAGTTCTGCCTAATTGTTATGAGGAGAGGGGTACATAAAGAAATGAGGACAACTCTGACCGGTTTGGCTGAGTGGATAGAGTGTCGGCCTGTGGACTGAAGTGTCCCAGGTTCGATTCTGGTCAAGGGCATGTACCTTGGTTGCGGGCACATCCCCAGTAGGGGGTGTGCAGGAGGCAGCTGATCAATGTTTTTCTCTAATTGATGTTTCTAAATCTCTATCCCTCTCCTGTCCTCTCTGTAACAAATCAATAAAATATATTTAAAATACATATATATATATATATATATATATATATATATATATATATATAAAGAAATGAGGACACTGAAAATAATATAAGCTCTATAGAAATTTTTGAGTGTTTTCTTCTCCTACCCTCCTGGTAGGTCCACAGTGGTTCTCAACCTGTGGGTCGCGACCCCTTTGGCAGTCAAATGACCCTTTCACCGGGGTCGCCTAAGACCATCCGGCATATCAGATATTTACATTACGATTCATAACAGTAGCAACATTACAGTTATGAAGTAGCAACATAACAGTTATGAAGTAGCAACATTACAGTTATGAAGTAGTTCCTCATGGTTGGGTCACAACATGAGGATCTGTATTAAAGGGCCAAAGGTTGAGAACCACTGTGCTAGGAGCTCATAACTATAAGAATAACTGGTTTGTCAAAGAACCTGAAGGAACTACTATATTTCATGATGGAAGAATTAGAGTTAGTAAACAAACACACATATATTTTAATATATATTAACTAGGGGCCCAGTGCACGAAATTCGTGCACTGGGTGTGTGGGGGGGGGGGGAGTGTCCCTCAGCCCAGCCTGCCCCCTCTCACATACTGGGAGCCCTCAGGCGTTGACCCCAGCCCAGGCCTGACGCCTCTGACAGAGGCGTCAGGCCTGGGCTGGGGGCAGAAACAGTGATGGGGGGAAATGAGGGTCCCCTGCTGGGCGGGAGAGCGGGTTGGGGGCGAGTCGCCCTGCCGGCCCGCGTGATCGGGTCCCGGGCGACCACCAGCACTCACGCCCCCAACCCACTCTCCCGGGTTGAGGGCGTGAGTGCAGGCAGACGCCGCAGCCGCCCCACCAGCTCGCGTCCGGGTTTGCCGGCCGGATCGGGTCCCGGGCGACCGCTGGCACTCACGCCCCCTACCCGCTCTCGCGGGTTGGTGGCATGAGTGCGGGCGGACGCCGCAGCCGCCTCGCCGGCCCGCGTCTGGGTCTACCAGCGGGATCAGGTCTCGGGCGACTGCTGGCACTCACACCCCCAACCCGCTCTCTGATGGCGCTGTACCATCCTGCCTGCAATATGCAAATTAGCCGCCATCTTTTTGGCGGTTAACTGCCAATCTTAGTTGGCAGTTAATTTGCATATCTCACTGATTAGCCAATGAAAAAGGTATCGGTCGTACGCCAATTACCATTTTTCTCTTTTATTAGTATAGGACTAGAGGCCCAGTGCACAAAATTCATGCACTCAGGGGGTTCCCTCAGCCCAGCAGTCGGACATCCTTAGCGCTGCCATGGAGGCCGGAGAGGCTCCCACCACCACCGCTGTGCTCCCCAGCCATGAGACTGGCTTCTGGCTGAGCAGCACTCCCCCCGTGGGAGCACATTGACCACCAGGAGGCAGCTCCTGCGTTGAGCATCTGCCCCCTGGTGGTCAGTGTGCATCATAGAGACAAGTTGTTCTGCCCTTTGGTTTATTTGCATATCAGCCTTCTATTATATAGGATTATATGTGATTATATAAATACTAGAGGCCCGGTGAACAAAAATTTGTGCACTCGGCGTGGGGGAGGGGGGTCCCTCAGCCTGGCCTGTGCCCTCTCGCAGTCTGGGACCCCTCGGGAGATAACAACCTGCTGGCTTAGGCCTGCTCCCGGGTGGCAGAGGGCAGGCCCAATCCCTAGGTGCAGCCCCTGGTTGGGCTCAGAGCAGGGCCAATTGGGGAGTTGGGGCGCCGCCCCCTGTCATGCACAGAGCAGGGCAGATTGGGAGGTTGCGATGCCACCCTCAGTCACGCTCAGGGTAGGGCCGATTGGGGGGTTGGGGCACCGCCCCCTGTCACACTCAAGGCAGAGTCGATGGGGAGGTTGTGGCGCCACCCCCTGTCATGCACAGAGCAGGGCCAATCAGGGGGTTGGGGTGCTGTCCCCTGTCACGCACAGAGCAGGGCCGATCAGGGGGTTGGGGAGCTCCCCCCTGTCACTCACAGAGTAGGGCTGATAGGGGAGTTGGCACATGGTCCCCTGTCACACACAGAGCAGGGCAGATCAGGGGTTGGGGCACTGCCCTCTATCACCCACAGAGCAGGGCCGATCAGGGGGTTGGGGTGCTGCCACTGTCACACTCAGGGCAGGGCCGATGGGGAGGTTGTGGCCCCGCCCCCTGTCACACACAGAGCCGCAGGGCAATCAGGGGGTTTGGGCGCTGCCCCCTGTCACGCTGATCCCGGTGCCGGGAGGCCTCGCAGCTCCGCTGATCCTGGTGCTGGGAGGCATATTACCCTTTTACTATATAGAATAGAGGCCTGGTGCACGGGTGGGGGCCGGCTGGTTTGCCCTGAAGGGTGTCCTGGATCAGGGTGGGGGTCCCCACTGGGGTGCCTGGCCAGCCTGGGTGAGGGGCTGAGGGCTGTTTGCAGCTGGTCACACACCCTTCAGGGTGCGGGTCCCCACTGGGGTGCCTGGCCAGTCTGGGTGAGGGGCTGAGGGCTGTTTTCAGGCTGGGACTGAAGCTCCCAACTGCTCCTTTCTTTCTTTCTTTTTTTTTTTATTCTGGGCCAGCTTTAGCTCTGAGGCTCCAGCTCTTAGGCCTCCGCTCCTGAAAGCAGGTATCTGGTTTGTTTCGGTTCTCGAAACTCTGTATCAACTCCAGCTCTGAGATCCCAGCCGGCTGAAAGCTGGTTTCTGGAGTTTTGTTTAGCGTCGTATTTGTTACAGTGTTTGAAACTGCAGGCTCAGAGGCCTGCAGCGGCAGGCGGGGAACGTTGGAGTCCTCCGTTACTGAAGCAAGCAAGCCTCATGTTAGTTTCAAGCTGCCTGGCTGCTGGCCGCCATCTTGGCTGACAGTTAATTTTCATATTGCCCTGATTAGCCAATGGGAAGGGTAGTGGTCGTATGCCAATTACCATGTTTCTCTATTATTAGTGTAGACTAGAGGCCCGGTGCACGAATTCGTGCACCAGTGGGTCCCTTGGCCTGGCCTGCAGGATCAGGCTGAAACGGGCTCTCGGACATCCCCCGAGGAGTCCCGGATTGTGAGAGGGTGCAGGCCAGGCTGAGGGACCCCACTGGTGCATGATTGGGGCTGAGGAGAGATGTGGGAGGTTGGCCAGCCAGAGAGGGACCACAGGAGAGCTCCAGGGTGTGTCCAGCCATTTAGCTCAGTCCCAATTGGCTGGACCCCCGCAGCAAGTTAACCTACCAGTTGCAGCGTCTGCCCCCTGGTGATCAGTGCACATCATAGCAACTGGTCGACCAGTCGACTGCCCCCCTGTGGTCAGTGCATGTCATAGTGAGCAGTTGAGCTGCCTTAGCATATCATTAGCATACTACACTTTGATTGGTTGAACGGCCAACCATTCGACCGGACACTTAGCATATTAGGCTTTTATTATATAGGATACTATTTTTATATATTAACTATATATATCCATCATTACTGATAAAAATAATCTGGATTTAACAAAGTACCTTCACTTTTCATTTATCAAAGTAAGAAAGATTAATACAAGGAGAGAGGCTGGCCTCGTGATAAATCCCTGTCAGGGGTGAAAACCAGTGGTGAATCCCTGGGAAAACAATTTGTCAACAAGTATCAAGAGACTTACAATGTTTGAGATGCTTTAACCTGGTAATATTCTTCTGGGAATTCATCCTAAAGACATAACCTTGAAAAATGGAAAAAGTTTTATTCAAAACAGATGTTCTGCATGGTATTCACTATGAATGGAATTATGTCAGAAATTAGAGGAACTATTAAATAAACCCATGTTGTAATATATTCTGCAGTCATGAAAATGTTCATGTGGACTATTATATAAAATCATTATAGTATAATGTTATGCTAAAAAGCAGGGGATAAATATTGTATATGTTAGTATCCCAACAGTATTTTTATACTCAGAAATTAAGACCGGAAGATGAAAAAAAAAGCAAACCAGTCCATCAGTTATCTTCAACGTGTACAATTCTTTCTTCATTCTCTTTTTTCTGTGTTCTCTAATAAATATAAATTTTATAATGAAAAACACTGAGCTGAGAAGGAACGTAAGGATAAAGTGTAATTAAGATAGGAAATAGGTAGAAGTTGTAAATGTGAGCCACACTAATCATTTTCTTCTGCCTGATTTTAAGATTAATTTGCACAGCTGATGCATAAAATTTGATGGCTGGTAAAAGGCAAAGCTGTGTTTTATGTTAGCATTTTGCTCTGAAGCAGGCACCACCTTCTTACACAAAATCCACTAAGACACCTAAGATGGAAGCCTTTAGGAAAAGGTATGGAAATAAGATTAAATAAGTGTTTCTGGGAATCATAATTAAACTTTCTAAACTCCCATACAAATTGAGTGCCAACTGTGGTGCCAATAGGGATTTATTTCTAACAGTAACTTAGTCTCAGAAAACCTGATTTATTGGAGCACAGGCAACAGGACTCCTCTCTGTTAGGCACTTTTATTATCTCATTAAATCCTTACATTACATCTGCAAGATAGGCATTATCCCTTTTCACAGATGAAAAAGTAAAACTCAGGCAGATTTAAAAACTTGCTCGAAGTCACAATAAATCCATGGGTTAGAGAACCCTTGTCAGTGTTCTCTGGCGTCAGAGCCAGAGAGATAAGGGTGGAGGAGTGGGGCCTGAATGTCATCTCCAGCCATGAGGTGCACACAGCTGAAAACAGGATGATAAACCATGGCAACCCCAGGAGCACCAAATTAGACAAAAGCTGAACATATTGTGTAAGGCTTGCATGCAAGGTGTAAAAACCCCCAAAACATGAAGAGGATATCCTAAAACATAAAAAAAAAAAAGTTCAGCATTTCTTTTATGCCTGAACCTGAGAATTCTGCCACATAGCTGCATGTTTAAATACTGGCGTTTCAGAAGTAGCCTTCTATTTTGGCAATTCCTGCCCCAACCTGGTCAAGGAAGTTCTCGCTTCTTTCCTATGGAGGTCAAACAAACCCAGAATCTTGCAGAAAGACGTGATCAGCCAGCTGTCTTTTGTGGCCAAGATCAGACAGAGGGGACCACGTGGTGGCACAGCAGGCAAAGAAAGTGAATGAAAATCCTACACCAGGTCCAGCTTCAGGGTGTGCAGCCTATGCCGTCCCAGTGGCCCCTGTGCTCTTCTGTCGTCATCTGAAAATTCTTAATAGTTTCCTCCTTAACAGAGAACTGTGAGTGAAGTCCACTGGGACAATCAAGCGTGTGCCTGAACAGAGGAGACCGGTGCCATCTGGGCGTCTGCCACTCCTTGCCACCCCCTCCACAGGTGGTGTTCAGAAACCCCAGGAGCCCCGAAATCTGGTGGGTCTGCAACACGCGAGAGCTCATCATCCATCAAGACTCAAAGTGAGTGCGAAGTCAGAGGGTGACATCCACGACGGGAGGGAGCCAGAAGAGGCACTGCCCGCCCGAGAGGCCGAGGCCGAGAGGCCGTGCTTCCATTCACAAAGGGGTGGGGGACTTGGATCAAGCACAGAGGAAACAGGGGTGATCTATAACACAAGTGGCCACCGAACACTGTTTACCCCTTCCTACTGGCATCACCTGCCTGTATTAGCCCGCGTCTTAGACTGGAGATGATGACATAGAAGGAAAGGGAAAGATAGGGCCACCATCATTTCCTTTTCCTTCCAGACCTTCCTTACTCATCAGTAGACAAAGATTATGAGTATTAGCGGGATGTGTGCCTATCAGAAGTGAAACAAAAATAACTGAGTTAATTTTGTGCAGAGTTTACACTTCTGGTAAGAAAGAAATTCATATCCATGTATGAGCTACATACAGAATACAAATTTTGGTGATTCCACATATACTAGTTAAATGCTTTCAAATTGCATTTAAAACTGGCATTGCCCAAATAAAGTGTATGCTAAGAATTTAATTTTTAATTTTCCTTTTCTTGGAATGACATTGAAGAGCAAAGAGAACGCCCTGACAAGCCAAACGAGAGACTGGAAGAATGGAAACAGGCTTGTGTCTTAGTACGTTCAATGGGAGTTTGCCGGCTTCATCAATAAGGGGCTCCGATTTTCCTTTTGTAGCTTCACAGATATGTAGCTGGCCCCCCCTTACGCCAATACGGCATTGCCTTCACATTCCAGGAAAGAGCCACGCGTAGGGAAGGAAGAAAACCATTGGGGTGTACCTCTAAGGAATGAATGTTTCTTTTCAAAGCAACACTGTGCCAGCCCCGCCGCCCCATGCTTTGGCAAAGAGAATAGACAAATGCACACGAGCAAGAAGAGTTCGCCTGTTTGTTTTCTTACACATGCCTGCAGGGGTGCACGAAACCCAAATAGCTTTTGAGATTATGGATGGAAAAGACAGGTGCTCTATCATGGCAAAGGTCCTCTAAATTGTGTCCCCCACCCTACAATGTGCAAGCCACCCCTTGTCACGTAATGTCCTTCTTAAAGTTAGTTAATGAACCTGCTATTTCTCTTCCATCATCTTGGTCGTTGATGAAGACATTCAATAGATTGGTTCCTGCACCCACCCCTGGAAGATGAACACCCAAGCTCACGCAGCCCAGGGGTCCTGTAATAATCTGAGCAACTACTTAACGCTCCTTTTGTAGACAGCATGTCATTCAAAAGGGAAAAGTCTTAGGAAGTCAGGATAAATTACAACTGATGTCTTCCCTTAGTTAGCGTTCCTCCTCCTCACCCAGCCCCACACTATGAAGCCAAACCTGCCTGGTATCAAAATGAAATTAGATCCATTGGTCTGAACTCAGAAAGAAAACAAATGAGTCCCAGTGGTCTGACTTGTTTCAGTCTTGATTCTAATTTGCAAAGTAAAGCTGCGGCCAGAAGATATTTACCTTTGCAGAAGGGCAGTGTTGAGGAAGAGAGAAAAAGCCACATCGCCTACTTCTGCACTCGGATACATTCTCTACTCTCCTTGGATTCTTTATGGTTTCCCACTAAGGTCCTTCTGCTTTTAATCTTTATTCATGTATCCTCACCTTTCATGGGAAGTTGAACATTTGCATTGGCACTTACAATAAAGGGACTCCATTTCCGAGGCAGTTTGGAATATCATCCTTTATTCATATAAGAAAATACTTATTGTTTGACATGGTGGGTAGCTAGAACAAGGGAAATAATATATTCAGTTTCTCCTAGCTCACTTTATTTTTTCATGAAAAACTATATTTTTCAGGCAAACTTGTGTTCTTGTAAATAAATTCTTGTGTTCTCTCCTTGAGAGGCACAGCATGGGACAGAATTCTCTGGGAGAAAGTAGAAGCAAAAGGAATTTCGGAAGAATTCAGAATTAATAATGCCAGTAAGGTTAAAACAGGACACCAAACTGCTGCAGTCCTAATCATTTTTAAAGTCATCATTAGGCTAACTTATTAAGACTGAATCCAAACTGCTGTAGCCCCAGCCATTTTTTTAAAGTGATCATTAGACTAACTTGTTAAGACTTTGAAGGATCCACTTTATAAAAATTTCTAATACCTACTATACTTCAGCACTCCAACTGCACATTTAAATGGGAAATTTTACCAATTCATTTTTGACTAATATATTCCCTGTTCATACTCCTATAAATATGGTTTCTAATAAGACAGCAATATCATCCTTTAACTCTTTGCAAAACCTTGCCTGCTTCTTGATCACCACCCTTCCTTCCACGCACTCTACTTAAAATACATCTGCTTTGCATTGGAAGAATTGCCCAGGATATAATACAAGGAACTGCTGTTTAATTATAAAATGACAGGCAAGGACAACGTGGACACACTGCTTGTTGAATTCTTTTTAAATGTTTTCTTTTTCCATATCAGTCATAAATAATCTTGGTTATATGGTAACAATAACTAGACCTGACAGATGAACTCCTGGACAAAAATTTAATAAAAGACTTGCTTTCTGCCTTCCAAAGATTTTCACTATAAGCACAGAGATACCATCTTTCCTTTGACTGTTATGAATAAGCTCAGAAAATGGCAGATTACTAAGATAATATCCACATATTCCCTAAGATAATGGCTCAAAATGAAATTAAACTTGTCAACAGCTGTAGCATAGAGTAGCCCCGTTCCCATCCACCAAAATCCCTAAACTTTTTCTTCAGTTAGGTCATCATTAATAGAACAATGTGGAGGACAATATTTCAGACTGATAAATTAGCAGATTTGAGCATCCTCTCCCAGTTGTAACATTCTGATGTGCTAGTGTGTCTCTCTCTAAGACATTAGAGGTTTTTTTACGTCCCCATCTATTACATAGGGGTTGGGTTTGTGCTTGTGCAGGTATGTGCTATTTTTTAAAAAGCTTGGGTGGTCCCAGAGGAGCCCCATAATTTATACTCATGCCTTTTCCTATACACTAGAATTCAAGGTTTAAAAACACCAAATTATTAATATCATCTTCTTTGCAAAGAAAAACACCCACCAATTTTTTTAACTCCCAAAATCTAATTTTCCAAGTATAATAAATTATAGAAATATAGAATAGATACATTACATATAGAAACTAATAGGAGGTTTTATGGCTCATGCCTTACACAAGCTCCCGACTCTAATGTATTTGGATTTTGGTTTTTCCTTAGCATTCACTATACTTCCCAATTACTTATTTTATTTTTAGTATTATAGAAAGTGTTATGGTTTCATATCAAATATAAACAAAGGAATAAAACGTAGTCTACCAGTACAGTCCACTAAAACTTTCTGTGATGATAGAAACATTCTATGTAAGTACTGCCCAGCAAGGTAGCCACTGTCCTCACGTGGCTATTGAACCACTGAAATGTGGCTAGAACCCTGAGGAACTGAATTTCTCATTTTAGTTAGTTGTCATTAATTTGCTTTAAGTTGCCTCGTGTTTCTAGTGGCCATCTAATTAGATAGCGCAGATCTAGACCAGTCAGCCTTAAGATAGTTGGTACCGCTCTGCACCATTCCTCCAACGCTCTGTCTCAGAGGAATCAGTAATAACTATTCTGAATTCTAGTTTAAATTGTATTACATAATTGTCAAACAAAACAAAGCTCGGATTTGATTGCTTTAAATGTCAGTGGGATGCGTGGGTACTGAAAGTTTTCTATTTGCTCAGATTTGTATTTCATGTAACGGGGCTAGAGGACAATAAGCATATCCCTATACCTTGCCAAGTAGTTTGAGACAAACACATACAAAATTAACCCTGAACAATGCAGAGCAATCTATTATTGTGTGTCTATGTCTGTGAGTGCTAAACGACCTAAGAGAAAGATTAACTAGACACTTTTCACTGATGTGACCAAAATGGCCTCCTAAAGAGAATAATAAGACACGTAGGCTGTACTATGTGCAAATTTAGTCATCTATTCTCTGAAGAGGACTTGGCTTTCATTAAAAATATAATTGCATGGCCATTTAAAAAGCAACATATTTTCAAGAAAAATTCCACCAATAACCAGGTGGTTAATTAATGGCAAATCATTATCTTCTGACTATAGTATTTCAAATATTTTATTGGTTAAATGATGATAACTACATCATCTTTTTAATTTAACTTCAAGTGTTGTCATAAGGGTATAAAATCTGAGAATGCTTTTGAAATGAACTGTGTAATTAATATAAGTACAGGGCACTGTTTTAGGGATGAAGACACAATAAGAAAATGGTACAACAAACTACAAAGTATAAAGATTTGACTACTGGCTAAATTTTCAGAATTTTAGAGGAAAATAAATATAACTCAAAATAAAAAATGTAACCTATGCCAAAAAGAGCATAGCACTTTGGATGGTCGACCAGACAAACACCACTTCCTCTAACCAACAAAAGAGCAGCCCAGGTGTTAATGAAGATCTAACCGCTTGTCAGACAACCTTCAGGAAGAAGATACAAGCTGTCAGGTTCATCTAGCTATAACTGGACTATATATTGACTTTGGTCAGTTTAGCAAAGCGAGTATCAGCTTACCAAGTGCTGGCTATGATAGAGATGTGATAACTGAAGATCATCGTTAAGATGTCTGCCACTTTCAAAAAGATTTGTCTTCAGAAGTTATTAAGAATTTTAAATTGCTGCAACAATTGCATGTCAACTTGAGCTATTTCTTAACTATTAAACATAATTTTATAATATATTAATTTGTTTGAGCAAATTCTTTGTCATTTAATTCAATTAAAATTGAATAATTGTAAACATATAAATCACTAGAGCCTAGAATAACTAATTTTCAATTAAAAATATGCTAAGAAGAAACTATTCATATTCACTTGCATTTTGCCATCAAGCTTATTTTCCTGATGAAATATTTTCAACAAATAAAAACTTAAAATGGGATGCTGTAATAGAATCATTAAAGATCCTTAACTCCATATAAAATGATTAATGCTTCCATTATGCATATTACATATTGTTTGGGATAAATATATCATTGTATTTAGTAAATAGTTCAATTGCTCTGCTTTCTCTTACATTAAAGCATATCATTTCACAAAGAAATATGTATTTCAGAAGTATAGAGAACCATAGATAATGTACATACTTGGAAGCATGAAATTGATAATGCCTTGGTTTGATAGGCCCCAAAACTGAAATGAAATTATTGTCTGTCTGGATAATCTGCCCATTGCTTTATATAGTTTTGT